>NC_066557.1:4379537-4470190 GCF_024679095.1 Eriocheir sinensis
AGATGAAGAGCAAGAAGAAAAAGAAAAAGAAAAGAAAAGCAGGAGGAGGAGGAGAGGAGGGAGAAAAAGTAGTAGTAGTAATAATAATAATAATAATAATAATAATAATAATAATAATAATAATAATAATAATAATAATAGCAATAATATAATAACAATACCTGAAGACTTGTGGACGGGAGATGTAATTAGCGACACACGCACACACAAAACACACACACACACACACACACACACGCTCGCACGCACGCACAAACCCACACGTGTAAGGACATAACAATCTATTCATACTCTAAATAATAATGTAATTCACATCTCCTTCCCCCCAGCCCTAAGAAACACTCACCACGAAGAGCAGGTTGAAAATGAAGAGCAGATACTTTATACACTTCATCCCCGTGTCCAGAGCCATGGCGAAGGGTGTGTGTGGAGCCGCGCGCACAGAACCTTCCTCGACACTAGCTGAGCCTCAACTGACATTCTGGGAAACAGAAAACCCGCCACTAGCCTAACGTTGCCAGATTGTCGTACTCAGCCTCTTCTATACGCCAATTTCCGACCCAAAAACTATCGTCTCCACTCCAATAACTGGTTTCATATAGAGTTTTTGTTAAAATGGTTAATTATTGGTGTTTCTTGGCAATAGTTATAGGTCAGAAACCGGTATTTATTATGCTCTGAGTGCGATAATCTGACAAAGGTGCACCAGTCACGTTGTTAAGTGTACGATAACTATGCCAAAAACACGGCAGTCATCTAAGCTTCGCGAACTTACTTTTACCCTTTCCACTCGTGTCAACTGTATCCATTATTAGGTTTTACTGTAAGATTTTTTTATTCAATGCCGCAACTGATGTGAGTGTCACCACCTCCCTTCACTCGCTCCCCTCTTTCCTTCCTTTCCTTCTCTTCCTGTCTCTCTCTTTCCCTACGTCCTTATCTCCCTTCCCTCTCTTCCTCTATCTCCTTCTTCCTTAATTAAGTTCTATTGAAAGATGCTTGATTGGGAGCTGTTGTTTAAGTGAGTGTAATAGAATTTAGCCACAAACCGATATATTCAGAGCGCTGAGTACGACAATTAGGCAAACTTGGCCGCCAGGGAGGACGCGGAGGAATACACAGGTGAGGAAGGGAAGCTGAGGGGAGTAAAAAAAGGACGCTCATGCTTTTTCACGTCTAATTTCCTCTATTTCTATACTTTAAGCTTAATTTTTGCGTTTATATCCAATGAGTTTTTGAAGGGAGAGAGGATAAATAAGGAAAGCTGAAAGGAATAAAAAAAGTACGCTACCGCGCCTTTATTCATCCATTTTCCTCTTTGATTTTGGGTTGATTTTGCGTTCATGTGTTATTTCAATGAGTTTCTGAAGGGAAGTAATGCTTAATGAGGTGCCGGTGTAGGAGTCACGAGCACTAGTTTTTTGAGCACGCACTGCGTGGCTCGAAAGAAGTTTGTTGAAGATATTTTTGCACCTCAGCCACTGTGTCACCCGTCACGCCATCGACAAGCTCCCATGTCTCATTATAACCTTTTCCTCCTGTGTGTGTACGAATAAATTCGTGAGTCATCCAAATACAATTGCTATAGTAGATAATGGAGACATGTATACGAGCGAGAAAACCAATGATCGTTGAGCGAGCGAGAGAGAGAGAGAGAGAGAGAGAGAGAGAGAGAATTTATATACCTTCTTTCCATCATACTAAAAATGTTACTCATCCTAATCTATTAACTGTTTTTTTGTGTGTATGGAACGGCGTACGCCGTACGAGCTAGGAGTGGTGAAGTTAGCGACAAATTCCCAAAACTGACAATGATCCGCTGCCGTACGTGGTTATATTATACGTGCCTTTAGCTATAAAATCATGGACCCGGGTTCGAATCCTAACTCATGCACTCGGCATGCAGTTCACCCAGCTATTCATCCTCCCTTTCGACTGGTCGATAAATGGGTTCCTGGAGCCCTGGGGGGACCTAGGGAAGGCAAACTGTGGTAATCCGGATGTCACGCGCTGGTCCGGTGTGTAATGCGCTCTTACCCTCCACAGCCTTAAAGGCTAATGCGACAGAGCATCGGAGGTGAGCACCGAGCCCACGCGCAGCTTTACCGTATAGCACTATTTTGACTGATCTAACATGCCAGCATGTCGCTTCTCCAAAAACGCTACTGTATGATTAGCGATAATCGATAGCTTTAAACTTTCGTTATATATCAGTCAAATGCGCCGAGATGCAAGCTTTAAAACAAAACTGATCGAACCTCTAACAAAAACGAAAATATCGATTTGTTTATAGCTTCAGAAACTTTAAATGCGATTTGTGGCGATTACAAATATAATGTCGCTTACCCCACTACTGCACGCGCGGGGCCTCATTCATTGATGCTCATTTGCTCATGTATGATGTGTGGGCAGCAGCGCATGGCTGACTGATAGTGATGATGATGGCGGTGGTGGTGGTGGGGTTGAAAACAATAACACATTCAAAACACCGCGTAATGCAATACTTAAGCCGGATTAGGCTACTGTTCATGTTTGCGTGCCTTGTCAAAAAAATAAAAAAATAAATAAATAAATAAATAAAAATTGGACTCGGCACTTTATATCTGTGCATTATTTACACTTTGAGCTATTTAATAGTAACAATGATGATACTAATAGTAGTAGTAGTAGTAGTAGTTAAAGTATCAACATTAATAATTGTATAATAGTAATCAACAATTTCCGTGCGCGCGCGGCACACACACACACACACAAACACACACACTTTTATCTGCTTCAGGGTAAACAAACATCAAAGGAAGTTATCACAAATTTCATATTTTCATATTTTTATACAATTTTTTATTTCTCTGCAATGGCAAAAGAAAAGAAGGAAAAAAACATCTCCCTCGACGCTAAACCAGGCGCGATAACAGATTTGATTGACTCGTATTTTTTTTCCGGATAACAATGACTAATACAAAAAAATGATGCATGGGGCATTATATTCAGCACAATGATGATAAAAACTGGAAAAATAAAAATGTTGATAATATATATATATATATATATATATATATATATATATATATATATATATATATATATATATATATATATATATATATATATATATATATATATATATAATTTTTTAAAGTCAAGATCCAATGTTTACCCTCACGACAGAATTAATATCGGCAGGTAAATATACTTCCACTTATTACCTTAAAAAAATAAATGAATGAATAAATTATAAAAGTGCTCGACAAAAGACCAGATGATAATAATAATAATAATAATAATAATAATAATAATAATAATAATAATAATAATAATCAAATAACCCCTTTTCATGATAACTAAGTATAATTTAATATATATTGCTGCCGAAGGACCAACCCCCCCTTCCCTTCCCTTAGTTACTGCTTGTTGCCTCCTCACTGCTGCTGCTGCGGCGGTACTTGTCGCTATATACATAAATACTTCTCCTCCAAGACTAAATAGGATGTTAAACTGTTAATGTCCACCACTGGAACCAGAGGGTGGTGGTGGTGAATGAGAAACTGATTATCCTTTCTCTTGCTTATTTTTTCTTCCATCATCCTCTTCTTCCTTTTCTTTTTTGTCTTCCCTTATCTCTTTTCTTTCTCTTCCTTCGCTTTTTCTTCCATCCTCATCTTCCTCTTACTTTGCTTTTTAGTCTTCCATTCTTCTCCTTTTCCTTCCATCATTTTATTTTCTTCTATCTTCATCTTCATCTTCCTTCTTTTATTTTCTTCCTCCCTGGTTCGTTCATCATCCAGTAAACTCTTCAGTCTCCTACATTACATGTGGCAGCCTGATGAACCTGTTTACCTGTCCTAATCAAAGGGCAGGTGACAGGCTCTTCCTTTCCTCCCCCAACACACCTGGGTAGCCAAAACATTCACTGCACACCTGTCTACCTGGAGCTAAGATGACTCCCACACCCAAACAGGTAACCTGACACCTGGCACAAGACGAGCTGAAGTGTGCACCTATATTAACAAGTCACACACCTGCAATTAATGACATCATACACATCCCTCTTTAAGGTACAGGTAACAATCCTCACACCTGTCACTATTTAGACATTGCATATACCTGTCTATCATAGCTCACAGGTGACAATACAAAGCTGAGGCAGAATACCTGTACATTATGATTACAGGTAATGAATCACACCTGTAATTAGTAATAACATACACCTGTTCCCTCCAGAGTACAGGTAAAAATTTTCACACCTGCTACTAATTAGACACTGCACACACCTGTCTATCATAGATCACAAGTGACAAAACGAGGTGAGGCAGTGTACCTGTACACTAAATAATCACAGGTAATGAATCACACACACCTGCCCTATATGAATGATTATAGACAAAGGTGACGATGCATAGCTGTCCCTTAGTAAGAGAATACAGGTGACAGTACAAAGGTGAGGCTACATACCTTGACACACCTGGTCACTCACTATCTCGTTAAGCAATTCACACACCTGCCACTGTGGTAATTACAATACAAAGGCGACTTTACACCTGGCAATTCAAGGTGATAATCCACACATACACACACACACACACACACACAAACACCCACACACACCTGTCCCTCTCATGCCTAGTGATTACAAATGTGAGTAGAATTAAAACACCTGCCACTAGTAATCACAATACACAGGTGAGTGACTATACCTGTTTGTTAAGACTTCAGGTAATCATTCAATATTATAAAGGTTGTTATTTAGGTATGTATATTTATGTTTACTCTTCAAAAAATAACACAAACAACAAAGCTTGACTTAACAACACTTTAGCTGCTCCAAAAAGCTGAGTGAAAGCTTAGAAAAACAAGCTTGGTGAGTTTTGACTATTCATTCACATATTCATGTATATATATTTTTCTATTGAGTGGCTTCTACATATATATATTTTTTGTGGTGTTACTCAAAAAAAGCTCTGGCTGTCTTGTGCTGTTGTGGTGGTGGTGGTGTGATGGCCGTGGTGGTGTAGTGGTAGTGTCACTCTGTTTATACTAACCTGGCAAATAAGCCCCGCCCAAGCCAGCCTAGCATCCACCAATAGGAGCTAACATCTTCCTGCCACCTACCAATCACCTGCAGAATTGGGGAGGGGGTGTGGCTTGCTTGTGGATTGGCCAATGACATACACTTATAGGGAAAGGGGGAGGAGCTTATTTGCCTTGTTAATGTGACCAGCAGATGTGTGAGTGTGTGTGCGTCTGTTTGTGTGGTAGTTCGAAGGAATGGTGTGTTTGTGTTAGTTTTTGTTCTTATAAACACACACTCATATCTTTCCTTCTGAAGTGCAAATATGAAAGTAATTAATCTCCACTCGCTTCCAAGACACTTTCTAATACAACTTTACTCTTTTAGACTTCTTTCCTCTTCTTTCACATTCTCTTTTCTCTCTTTCACCCCAGCCTTTTATCTCATGTCTCTGAGGTGTTTCTAAAGTAATATCAAACCTTTCCCTCCCTCTTGTTGGCTGTCATAAACTGCACCTGTCCTCCCCTCTAGCTCATAATGGCCTCACCCACTCACCACCTATACATAAGATCTTCCCCTCAAAGTGTTAGTGGCTTCACCCTCCCCAAGCTTACCAAAATAAACAGACGGATAGAGAGATGCTTAGGCTGACAGACAGAGATAAATGTATGGACAGACAGATCAGCTGAAACTTACGATAGAATATTTAGAGGTTAACTTGAGAAAAACCAAAAAATAATTACAATAGTTTCATTATGTACAGAAAATAAACAAGGGGATAAAGTTCTCATTGCTAAGCTTTGGCATTCTTTTAGGGTTAATCTGGACTGTGTGAGTACGTAAATAATGCTGATTTTATTTCCTTATAATCTACTGTATTCATAACCTTATACCGGGTCACCGATTTACCTCTTGCAGCTCTTTGTGACAGGTCTGCAGATGGCTGTGACCTGTGCTGACCTGACCTAACCTCTGCTTCTCCTCCTCTTCTCTACTGCTTTTTTTTAACCAGTGGTGACATGATTTACACTTTTCTCCTTCTCCTCCTCTTCCTCAACATCCCCATTCTCTATTTCAACAATTATCTGATTTCCACATTTCTCTCTCTCTCTCTCTCTCTCTCTCTGGCCTCTACTCTGATAACAACCCGATTCAATGCTTTTTCTCCATATTTTCCTTTTAATTATCTCCAATGATCTAAATAAACCCTTTATCCCTTTCTCCTTCCTTAAATGGTGACCTAATCTAACCTTTCTATTCTCCTCTTCTTCCTTATCCATCTCTCTTTTTATCCTCCTCTTCCTTATGAATCAATCTTATCAATGTATCAATGTTGACATAATCTGACCTCCTGCTCTTCTTCCTCCTGCACCAACAATGACCAAATTTCACCTTTCCTTTTCTTCCCCAAGTGTCAGTCTGTGTAAATGGTGACCTACTCTACCCTAATCTCCTCACATCTGCTTCCACTAAAGGGAGGACAGTGGAGAATATCTGCTTCCTGTACAATCTAACTCTTTGATCATAATGTTAAGTTGGATTTAAGCTGTGTTTGATCCTCTTAGTAAATTTCCCACCAAAACAACAAATAAATAAATAAAAGAACCTACACAAACAAAATTATTTACCCAAAAACACGAAAATATTAACAAAAAGACATACTAACACCATAATCAAACAAATGAATTCAAAACCCGAGGAGATAATGTCAATGAATAAAAACCAGCTAACTAGGAAGCATCAATGCTGGTTACAGTATAATAATAATAATAATAATAATAATAATAATAATAATAATAATAATAATAATAGGGGCAGCAACATCAGCCCTATCTTTGTATAACTTTAATGTCAACTGAGTAAAAATATCAGTGTCTGGTGGCAGTAATAATCATGTGGGGTCTGTTTAGTGTGCCCTGTCCATACACACACACACACACACACACACACACACACACACACACACACACACACACACACACACTGGTCAAAGCATTGGTGGTGGTGGTTCTGGTTTTGTGGAAGAGAAATATGTCTCCTCATCACTTTCAGTCCTTTCTCCTCCTATTCTTCTTACTCTTCCTCCTCTATCTCCTCTACCTCCTTGGTTAATCCTAATCTATTATCTTGCTATATATATAATAACTTCCTCGTAACTCAACCTGGGTAAGAAACAAGACGGTAATAATAATAACGATACTACAAAAATCATTTATAAAAGAAGGATGATCAACGCACTCTCTAAGAAATGCAGAACATGCTCTATACATACATAATTATACTGCCTCTTCTTTTCGGAAGGTAGACAAAGCGAAGGAAAGAGAAAAAAATAGCTGTAAGTACTAATGAATTATTCCATTAAAGAAATGAAGGAAAAATTAATATAGGTTACCTGCCCCCTTGTTTGCATCACACCTTGGGTTGTGTATGTGTGTGTGTGAGAGAGAGAGAGAGAGAGAGAGAGAGAGAGAGAGAGAGAGAGAGAGAGAGAGAGAGAGAGAGAGAGAGAGAGAGAGAGAGAGAGAGAGAGAGAGAGAGAGAAAAAAAAACCAAGAGATGGAAAGATACGTGTATAGAGAAAAAATATTATGAAAAAACACAAAAACAAAAAGCTGATAAAAATAATAACTAAATGAAACCCAAAGTTATGATGCTTCCTAATAATCAAGTTAGAGCTTAGACTTCCACACACACACACACACACACACACACACACACACACCTGGGTCAGTCAAGCATTGTGTACAGCCAAGTAAGGTAGAGCCACAGCATGGAAGCAGGTGTGTGTATAAAATTAACAAATAAATAGGAAAATATGATACAGACAATGCACACAGCCACTCACGTCCCCCCCAGCAGACCTACAGACAGACACCCACCTTTACCTGCCTTTCCTTTCTTTCCCTTACGCACTTACATTCTCGCACCCCAATACTATTCCTGGCACATAAACATAGCTATGCGCACACACAGCCCCCACGCACACACACACGCACACAGATGTCATTGGTTAAGTCACAGAAAGACAAAACCAATGTACAGGACTGGCGGGGTTAGTGGTGGTGATGGTGGTTGTAGTGGTGAGTGGGTGGGGATGGAGGACACAACACCCCCTCTCCCACTCACTCCTCCCTCTCTCCCCTCTCAAGCATCAGGTCTGAGTGGGGGAACAAACATACATAAGAAGCGTTTTTTCTCTCTATCGCACAGGAATGAAAAAACCCATATCAGGCCCCTCCTCTCCTTTCTCTTCCAGGACACCCCACACCCCATAGCCCCACGCCGCCCAGCCAGACCCCCTAAATAGGTACTTTAGGGTGGTGGCGTATGGCAGATGGAGGTGGCAGCTGAGGCGGTGGCGGCCCGTCGGTAGAAAAATCTCAGCCGTCTGTGGCGGCCGCCCTGAGTCAACAGTCCGAGGAGTTAGCATCTGTGTTGTTGTTGTTGATGGTGGCGGTGGCGGGTGCCGGTTGTTGGGGGGGACTGGCGGCCGTGGAGGGGATGGGGGCTGGGGTCTTCTTGTTGCGGGTGAGACGGTCCAACTCCGCCGCTGCATCAGACCGCATGGCTGCCTTGTCTAGGGGGAAGGAAGAACACAGATCAGTTAACTACTTGACTTGTCGTTTAGGTGTTTAATTGGTTGTTTTGGTGGCTTTGGAAAGCTGAACGACAATATGCAATGTTCGTGCAATGGCAAAGCTGTGAGTTGGGGATTGGGGGGGTGAAGGGGGCACTAATCTGAGTGGATGATGCTTACTCCACCTATATTGTCAGTCATGACACTAATAATAAGGTGGATTTGAGATTAAGGGGCTGTGGGAGGGCTGGGGGAGGGGTTGAGATAGGTAGTTAAATGTCTAAGGTCAGGCATCCGTGTGTCTGTGCGCTGTGATCTGTGTCTGCACCTGTGTCCTTATCCATGTCCACAAGCTTTGGTGAGCATCAGATATGTTCAAGCTCAAGTCATTGAACTTGAGGCAATAGTGGCGCCCAAGTCTATTCCTTAGCCAGTAGGCGGTAATGTAATTGTTTTGTTAGAATACTTCATTCCAAATGTAACTAATATTTTTTAGTATTTTCTTTCTAGTGCAAAACAAACAATAAGCAACAGAATCAAAATATGAGAATATGTTCATATTTTATATTACATGCGGCCAGGCGCAAGAAGCCAGCACCAAAACAACAACAACATACACAACTTGCATCAATGGTTGAAGACTTGATTTGCATGTCATTCTTCATTCTGGGTGTGGGTGCTCTTCCCAAGTTATTGTAAGCAGAGTATTCTGGGTCTGGGTGTGCTTGGAAAGGCTCATTACTTGAAATGTTTGGAGCTCTTCATCCCACACTTCTTTCTACATTCATTTCCCATGGTTTTTGTCTCAATAGCTGTGTTTTCTGGGATGGAAGTGTTGCCCCATCCTTCAGCCTATTCATACATGGGTATCTGTCTAGTTTCTTTCATAAAGAAAACTTACAGTCAGCAAGAGCACTTGCATGTGAAGGTGTGTTCTTAGCATGACCAAATCACATTCAATCTCCCCACGCCAAGTCACGTGATGTTTTTGTGGCACTGGAAGCAGCCTATGCCATTTAGTGAGCATCAGACTCATTAAGTGTTCATGTTATTACTACGAGACACAGGTGTTGTCACTTCATGAGCTCTCATATTTGTCTATTTACGAATATTTCATGGAAGCATAACTTATGTTACTATATTCAATTTTACTGGTGACAGAGCTTTCCTGATTGTTTATTAAGTTAGAATTTTATTCTACTGTGTAAATCAGACACCACAAATATTACCAGTGTGTATGAATATATACAAATATAAGTGCAGACTTTGATTGAACTCTAGAATGTTTCATTGGTCATATATAAACAAAAAATCAAAATAGGCTACTTTTTAGCACCACTACTGCAAGCTGAGACTTGAAACCAGTCCCTCCACCAAATTTGTAGCTATGCTGGGCCATTGTTGGGCACCCCTGTACCATCCCCTTGGCATACACTCCTAACTGATGATGATTATTGTACTTTTGAAATAAGGAAATAATGAAGCACAGAGAAGTATTGCAGTCACTGCCAGCTCACCATGTGTGGTAGGATCAATAGATGCTTCTCACTCTTTTCCCACATTTGAAATTGCCTGACAGACATAGACACTGGTGAGGAAACAGATCATGGCCACAGACAAATGGATGACTGGCCTTAGTCAACCCTTCTTATAAGGCAGAGGAGAATGTTGATAAAAGCACAACATTCAATCCATGACACATATGCAGATTGGTGTTAGTAAAGCTTGTAACCTGAAATGGAAAGTCAACACCTGGTCTAATTTTAATCAAGACGGAGCAGGGAGCAGTATTATGGCTATAAAAAAGGTAATTAAATGATCATATCAATATTATACCAGCAGCTCTAACATATTATAAAAGATTGGGGGCTATTTAGCTATATCAAAATTGTTATTAAAGAAGGGGAATATAAAGTGGTGCAGGGGAGGGAGATTTATATCAAGCTTGGGGTCTCTTTACTTATGTTACAATAGTGTGTATATTGTGTGTGTGTTCTCCACTGTGTTTGAAGTGATGGTTGGTTACACTTCTGTTGACTTTTTATCAAACTATCTTACTCTTTATTGGACAATGAAAAGTCAGAAAAAAAAAAAATAAATAAATAAATCACCTTTATTAAAGATTAAGGCACTTGAGAAATGTGAGATAACCTTAACAAATAAATTCCTCTCTCTCTCTCTCTCTCTCTCTCTCTCTCTCTCTCTCTCTCTCTCTCTCTCTCTCTCTCTCTCTCTCTCTCTCTCTCTCTCTCTCTCTCTCTCTCTCTCTCTCTCATATTCAAATTGAGTATGTGCATGTTAGTGGTGTAGGGGGGAGGTGGGGGGGGTGTCAGGGCTGAGCAGGGCAACAAACAACACACAGGTAACCTAGGTAGGCACAACAGAGCAAGCCTGAAAAGTGCGGCGATGGCAACTCCTGCAGCCAGCCAAGGTAAACAATGGGAAAAAATAAAAAGATAAAAAATATATAAAAACAAACCAAGAAAATACAATAGAGGTAACTGACCGACTAGTATGTAAAACAGCGCCTTGGGAGAACAGCAGCAACGATGACTATAATGATAACAACAGCAACAATGATAATAATGATAATAATAATAATAATGATGAAACACAACAGCCACTTCAGAGTAACAACAACATTGCCAATACCAGAAGCTTGGATCATGGCAGGGTGGATGAAGGGATGGGAGGGAGGGGAGGGAAGGGATGGAGTGAGTGAGAAAGAGAGGGATGGAGAAAGGGTGGAGAGGGATGGTGGGTGCGTGAAAAATGAGAAGGATGCAGAGAGGGATGGAGGAAGGGCGGAGAAAAGAGGGGGATGAAGGGAGGGTGATAAAAGATGAATGGAGGCAGGGTGAGAGAGAGAGAGGGATGGAGGGAGGATGAAGAGAGGGATGAAAGGAAGGTGAGAACAAAAGATGGATGGAAATAAGAAAAAAAAATGAAAAGTCACAGAGGGGAAAGTGGTGAGGAGGTAATGGGAGTGATAGAGGAAGAGGAAGAAGTGGAGGAAACGTGGGAGTAGAGGGACGAGAAAGTGAGTAATATAGAGTAATGAGGAGGACAAGGAGGGGAGAGAGCTAGTGAATATAATGGGGAAGGAAGGAAAGGAGGAAGGAAAAAAGGAAGACCTGAAGGAATAACAACAACATAAAAAGAAATATAGAAAGGAAGGGAGCAAAGAAAATTATTGAAAAGGGGAAGGAAGACTTGAAGACACACACAAATTAAGAAATATAGGAAGGAAGGATGTAAAAAAGAAAATATGGAAGGGAGGATGAAAGGAAAGAACACAAAGATAAAACAAAGGAAGAGCAAGAAAATGAACGAACGAAGGAAGGCAAGTAAGACAGAAGAAAGGAAAGGAAAGAGGAAGAAAGGAAGACAGAATGACAATGGAAGGTAAGGAGGAAGCAGGGAACAAGACAGCCAAGGAGGAGGAGGAGGAGACATGTATGGGGGGGGTTGAAGGGGTACAACAGCCTGCATCAACAACATAACAACGTGAGGTGTGTTGGTATACCTGAGGCCCACCTTAATGCAGGCTGGTCCAGGTGGGCTCCTCGCCATAGACTGCGGCAAAAGGCATGCAGAGGACAGAGTTGTGTTACTTTGCCATGGGGAGGGGGGGGGGGGGTGATGGAGAGGTGATGCAAGGGGTGGGGAAGAGGGAGGGGAGTGGATAATTGATAAAAATGGTGTGTGGGGAGAGAGGGAGGGAGAATGGAGGGGGAAAGGTAGGGAGTGACTGGAAGGGGAGGGAGTGAAACTGAGGGAAGGGAATAAGAATGGAGGGGAGGTGCCAGAAGGGGAGGAATGATAAATGAAGGGAGTGACAGGAAGGAGTGACATGGGAGAAGGGAGTGTGTGAGATCAGGAAAGTACGTATAAGAGAAAGAGATGGGAGAAGTTGGGAAATGAGGGAATAACAAAGGGAGGGAGGGAAATAAGTGAGGGAAGGTAATGTAGGTAAGTGGAAGGAAAGAAGGAAGGGAAGGGAAAGAAGTGATATGAGGAGATAGAGACAAAACCAGGAGTATACGAGGGGATAAAAAGATATGAGAAGGGATATGTCATAGTGAAGGGGTGAAGAAAGGACTGAAAGGTAAAGGGGGGGGGGGGGTGAGAATGAAGATGAAGACAAAATTATTGGATACCTCTTTCAGCCTTCTATAAATTGCTCTCTGTCTTGATGTGGCAGAAAATTAAAAAAATGACTCTCCACCCAAACCTAACCATCTTATGTGCCTCTCCCGTGAACAACAAACCAAATCAAGGCTGGCAGGAGCACCATGAGGCTTACTTATCACAAGACTTGCTCAGGATGTAAAAAAAAATTGTGTTGCATATAGGGAGCCCTGATTTCTTCATTGGTGGGTGGTTAAGTACTTGCTCTGTATAGGGGCTTGAACTGTAAATAAGGACTTCAGATCATATTGCTAGTGATGTCAAATATGTTAATTCTAAGAGCTCTGATATCTTCCTTTTCTTTTTTAAAGTAAAGGAAGCAGCTCATAGTCACACATACAAAAAAGCCAGCTAATCACTCCTTCAACAAAGAAAAAAGTAAGAGTATCCAAAAGGAGTGTGAAATAGTTAGCTGACCTCCCTTTTTTTTACAGTAATGGAAGTAGCTCAAGGGCACAGAAAAAAGGCCTGTCGATCACTGTTTCCATAAAGAACATTGGGGATGGTTGTGTAATTTGTAAATATAGGCTTCAAAACTGTAAATAGTTAAGATTTCAACAACTGTAAAAGTATAGTAAAATGGCCTGATGGAATAGTTATAAGGAGCTGCTGCCATATTTTGAGCACTGTTAGTACATAGCAGCAAATATGTCTACTCTTGAAAGTCCTGATTTCTTCCTTCATAAATCAAGTTAGTTTGCAATATCAAGACACCGGCCAAAGTGAATAAGGACTTGGGGTTATAAGAGGACCTTGTAAACATTGTGTTTGAAGAGCGAGTTTTCTAGGAGCAATTTTACCTTGCTTGAGAAAAGAAGATATGCAAATGTCTGTTTGTATTATTGAGATAAAAATAACTGTGAATATGGAGTTAGTATTAACCCTTTTCTTGCGATCTAATTTTAAATTAATTAACACCTCAGTGCGGAGCATAAAAAGAAAAAAAAAGTCCCCCAATAAATTAAATTTTGCTTCCTGAACACAAATATATAAATATTGTAATGCTACAACATTTTTTACCAAAGTAATCAGCATCTTGCAGAGTAAGCTTTTTGCAATACTGTGCTGCCTGGCAAAAGATGCTGATGACAGATATGGCAGATGCTTCAGGTATAATAGACAGCACACCTATCTTTTCCCTAACAAAACATTTTCTGTTTATGTATTCATGTTCAATCACTTGATACTGAATTTTCTGTAATTCTATGGGAAAAAAAAAGTGCCGCGCCTCTGCGCAACAGTGTCGTACATCCCTTTGACATTATAAGGGCTACTGACTACAATTCAAACAAAATATGATTTATGTTTGGAAACACTGCAGCAGATGCCACATATTGATTTTCACTTAATTTCCGCACAAAAGAATTGGCGCTCTACTTAGAAATTATCCTGGCCCATATGTGGGACACTCACAGGCAACGGCACCAAAGTCTGTGTTTCATTTATGGGACACTTGCAGGGAAAGGGTTAGACCTGATATTAAAATAGGGACTTGTAAATATAGTGTTAGTGTCAAATGAGCACTCTAGCCTACAATATCTTCCTAACAAAAGAAAGTACACATATCTGAAATACTGTGACAAAACAACTGTAAATAGGGAGTTAGTATTAAACAGGAACCTGACATTGAAATGGAGATTTGTAAATATGGTGGCGCTGACTATACAGTACCTGGCAAACCATCGTAGGTGTGGGGCCATGATTACACACCTTCACCTGACAACCCAACATACTGGTTTTACATAATGCAGTCTGTCAGCTAAACTCCTTCTCTCTATGTTACCATATACCAAGCAGACCACTTGGCAAACTCACCTAGATACAAAATTACCTACTGCAGCAGGCCATTGCTCTGTTACTGTCTGCTGCATAGAGCTTGGTGCGTGCACTTGGAAGGCACTGTAAATGTTGCTAACTAGGCATTGATTGCACAGTAAAACTTATTTATTTGCACTGTAGTTAGTGCTTTGAATGTGTGGATTACAACCCATCAGCTGCAGTTAGCCCACTGTTGTTTTCATTGCTGAATTGTGCTGCATTGTGTTTGACCGATCATGTAGTGTTAACTGTGTGAGCCAACTTCCAGTGTTAACTGTGCAGGACCTCTGCCACCAAACAGATAAATCTAATTATCCTATTCTTTTTGTATATATCTCTTAAGATTGATTTGTCAATAAAACACACACTGGGAGTAATATTATCATCATATAACACAATGATAAGGCCTCCCTTCAAATATAGAGCACAGTTCTAGTCCCCTAATTAAAGGAATGACCGAATTACTTGAGTTCAGTGATGCTCTAAAAAATTATTCCACCCCAAAAGGACTCAGCTGTAAGAGGAATGACTCAGCTACTCAACCTCTTAGTACTGGAAAAAGAGACTCTTACGAGGAGACAATTCAGTTCATCAAGTAACTGAAAAAGTTCAGTAATATCAATCACTCCAAGTTTTTTGAGTTACAAACCAACTCAAAAACAAGAAATAATGGTCAACGAATTCAAGCAAGGCCATGTAATACAGGGATTTGCAAGAGTTTCTTCTCAAACTGAGTTGTCCACCAGTGGAACAACCTTCCAGCAAGAGTAGTAAGTGCAAAAACCATCAAATCCTTTAAAAATTGCATTGGCTGTTACTTTGTGGTGTTAGGAGTAAACTGAAAGTGCATACCCATATTCTTTCATCTGTTCTGCACGCATGAAGTGCCTATCAAGCATATTAAAAGACTAGAGCAGGATACCTCATAATGAGCCAACAGGCAATGTTGCTTGCCTTTCCATGTCTCCATGTTTGCATGCACTCACCGTTTGCTTTGATGGCGCCGGGTGGGGGGCTGTTGGTGGCGGTCTTCTTGCTCAGGAGTGAGTTGAAGAAGTTGGCTAACACCCCTTCACTGGGTCCCTGCCCACCTGGCTTATTCGTCTCAATCTGCACCAACACATAGCAACAATACACACAGTTAGTTTAGGCACAACACATTACACAACACAGGGTTAAGGCCACAACACCCAGTCCTACACACATTACACTTCTATGCACCCCTATAAATACTTCAGTATACCCATATCATATACAACCCTTAAAAACAAACTGAACTACTAGGAAGAACACTAAAATTTTACACGTAACCCACCCACCCTGGATACACCTAAAATACACCCAATGCACAACAGATATACCCCCTTGAAATGCACTATACCACTGCAAAATGGAGCCAGATTCATAAAAAAGTAATGTCCTTTTTTGCCTGATTGACTGAGAATGGGGTTAGTATGAGGATACACTGGGATTCAAGTGATATTGTCAAGAGATTGCTGCTGCTAAGGGAAAAATGATTGAATCACACACAGGACTGAGTTTCTAATGAGCTACTGTGCCTCTTGCCCTTACATTCCCACCCCACCCCACCCCCCTCTGCTCCCGCCACATGGGCTGTGGCACAAATTGGGGCATGACAATGTATGAAAAAATAATCACACATGTAGACATTAAAAATTATGATTTATGTCCCAAAAACACCATTAATGTTTAGAAATGTCCAAAAATAATAAGAGAATTTGAAGTTACAAAAAGATCTATAAAATTCAAATTGTACCTTCTTAACATAAGCATAAAAATATGTAAAAAAGTAGACAAAACACCTTGTTCAATGATGTAGAATGACAGACTATGTGCTGCAAAAACTAAGTTGAACAAGAAGTGAGAAAATCTGTACACAAAAATTAATATCTATGATATGAAAGTAAATCCAATCAAGTGAGAAATCTATGTATACACCATGCATTGATAGTGCTTGGCCAAAGACGTCACCACTGTACTGATGACTAACTCAAAAGCCTCAACAAAAGAACCAACCATGAAAAAGAAAACATGGCAATATAAAACCAAACACCAAACAATGCTCATCTACACTAAAATAAAAATAAGTAAATAAATTAATCACTGTCAAAATCTAAAGAAAAAAACTCTCTCACCCCACATGCAGAAAATATTATGTTCACAGAGCTATTTTCTGTTCCCCATTTTAATCAAATACTAAATAAAAAAAACATGACAGGAAAAAAAATGTATCCATTTTTACAAGCCTTCCTATGTGCCCCAAAAATCACATCCAGTACTGCCACTAGATGGAAAAAAAAGTATGAGTGCTTCTCATGCCAACAAGGTAGATGCAGGAGAGAAAGGAAGACTGGGTGAGCCAGAGCAGAAGAGGAAAGCTATGATTTGGTTGCTGCATGCTGTGAGTACTTGATATGGTGACAGCAACAGCAGCAGCAAAGTAATGGTGGTATGAGTTTAAAAGAAGTTGTAGTAGTAAATTTAGAATCCGTAGTAATAGTGGAAGCAAGACAGGTTGAGAATCCCTTATCCAAAATTCCTAGGACTGAAAGTGTTGTAGATTTCAGATTTTTTCGGATTTTGGAATATGCAGGCCCTTTTGTCATTTTCAACAATATCTTTACATCAGAGAGCACACAACACGCGGTAATCACAATAAGTAACGAGTGAAGGTGTTCCTGTGACGACTGCTCACATCAAACTAATGCATGGCAGCACCAGAGTTGTCAGGTCATGGACTGAGTTCCTGCCCAATCCCATCCCAAAATAAGCCCAGAACCCGCGGTGGTGGTGGGCAGATGTTTTTACGCCCAAGGTGTCAACGCAGCAGTAGGTTTACCCGCTCAATTGGGTGGGTATTCCACGGACCAGGCAACCCTGAGCAGCACACAACAGCTGTACGTGGTGGAGCCTTCCCATCACTTAGTGGAATTTCCCATTTGTGACGCGTCATGTCAGCATTCAAAACACTTTCGGATTTTGGAATTTCAGATAAAGGATTTTCAACCTGTAGTAGTAGTAGTAGTAAAAGTAGTGACAATCTAAGTTCAGTCCATGTAAATGAGGAATGTGAAGAATATATATTAAAAAATCCTGCCAGCCAAATTTGGGCTCTTAAAAACAAAAGAAACGCGTGAAAAAAAGTTTTTGAGGCTAAACTTGATCCCTCTAAAAATGCAGGAACTTGAGTGAGAAAAATGTCAGGGAGACGAAAATTGATCCCTTCAGAGTACAAACATTTGCAAAAAGAGGAAAAACATGGTGTTTCAGGCTAATTTGTTGTTGTAAAGAGAGGAACATGTGCAGAAAAATAAAAAAAAATAATGTCTTGAACCAGCTTAGGCAATACATTACTCCTGAGGCATCTCAACACTAATGCCTGCATTCCAACCTCTCCCCTACTAAGAAGTGTCCATTATTACCAACTCAAAAAAACTTCAGCTTCTAAACTTTTTTTGCCTTCATTAAATTCTACATACTTCACTCCCACTTTACTTTACTTGACCTTTTTGAGACAATTTACTGACAGAGGAAAATAGTATGTTAGACGTAGCCACCAACCTGTGAGCATGGTTGATAGAAAGCTCTTAGGGAACAGGACCCAGCATACTGATATTGTTGGAAAAGATTTTAAGGGAATGGCTGAGGAAGGGAGAGCTTGTAATATGGCTTGGAATGACCAGAAGGGGTGAGGAATAGGGCAAAACAAAACCAAGTAAATATGTGTATGAGTGAATAAGCTGTTTGTGAAGGCTGGGATGGAAACAGCAACAGCGATAGTGACAAACAAATGAGTCTCTTAGTGAGCTACAGCAGGGCCTTGAAGGGAGGGTCAGTACAGGCACAGGCTCAGGGCAGGACAGAACACTTACAGATGCTGGCCTCCATATCTAAAGGCATGAATGGAAGATACACCCACTATAGACCTTTGCCAAGTCTCCTAAATATAGAATTGTCACATATATGTTCTAGGTTTTCTTGGATTCTTTATATAAATAAAGATAAAAGAACATTATACTCTCAGCTACCTTTCTTTGCCTATATAAATTGAGACAGGAGAACATTATATCATCTATACTACCTTTCCTTTTCCACATCTACAAAGACAACTATGGGGAACCTTTACAGCTGTTTCTGTGTAGGGGGCAGCAGAGCACTTATCTATCCTTCAGCCTTGACAGATAATTTGCTGGCTCCGGGACAGAAGGACAGGTAAGTACACAACTGCCATCTATAAAGCAGCTGTTTTTTTATTATATTGTCAGTTATATTTGATCCTATACATAAATTAATATAGATAGATATAGATACATTCCTGGAACACTTTACTGTAAATGTTGCCTGTATCTCTGGAACATCATATCTATTCTACCTTGGTGTCTCTACATCAATCAAAGGCAATGGATATTTCTGGAAGTGAAAGACTTGCTTATAAATCATTACAGAACATACAGGATTCAGCATGACAAAAAAGCAATATAATGCATCATCCCTCTTCAAACTGGACTTCTCATCATATCTTGAAAGCATTGAGGTTCCTAATAACTACACGACAACTAACCTTCACTACATTACTTATGAATTTGTACATGGAGGAATGGAGAACTCTACGCAACAAAGTTCAGGGAAACAGAAAAGTACCTGAGTATTGCAGCAACCAAGAAAATAGTCATCAGACAATTCTCCCTTTGTCATCCACATGTTTTAGTTGAATGACTTCAATACCTGAGTGTTATGAGAAACCATGGCCTGTATGACTCAATCCCTTGCACCTGCCCATTTGAACACCTGTACTATCAATACCTATCAATGCCTCCACACCTCCTCTGCCCCTCATGCACATACGTACACACACATCTGAACACCAACATACAAACAAACATTGCAATTCTGTGTTCAATCTACGAAAATAAAGTTTCACAGAATCGAAAACTGAGGTAGTTGTCAAGATTCCCACATTCCAAACATGTATTTAAAATTTATGACTTTTTGTTTACTGAAAGAAATATGAACATACTCTATGAATGAGCTTAAATGATTACCAAGACCTGACCATGGCCACAAAAAATTTTATAATGCAGGAAAATAAAGTTATTACTACACTAACACATTCTCTGATAGATAATTGTATAACTTTTACTGTAATGATGAATTCTGGCAAGATATATAATAACTGCATATTATTATCAACTTTACTTATGAATCAATGTTATGCTTCAGAATAATTTTGGTAATACAGGATTAAAAAATTTAAATGACAAAATGCAGCTTTTCAAAGAGCAAAGAAACCAACATCTAACTAATTACACTCACATCCCTTCCCTTCACTTTCTTCATGGCTGACTATCTTCACAGCTCACCCTCAGAACCCCTGAACCTAACCCTATCTTGCTTTACACTTACCTAAACCAATCCTCTAACAGCACCTTAGACTACCCCAACACCTAATCTCTGCACTCAGGCCCATAGCCTCAAATATTTTTGGCCTTAAACACCCATATTTGATAATAATTTCATAGAGGTTGTGGATATTTTCATGGGCAGTTTTAAACCCGGCTGATTGGCTGAATGAATGGATGAATACCTGAATGAACGTGGGACTGATCAAGTGGGTAGGCAGGTGGGTGGGTAGGTAGGTAGGTGGGTAGGTTGGAAGGTGGGTAGGTAGGTAGGTAGGTGAGTAGGTAGGTAGCTGGGTGGGTAGGTAGGTGGGTAGGTAGGTCCTAGTGATAATATGACAAGGCTTCTGTATCATGAATGTGAAAAACACTCATGAGAGCCCAACTAATCTCTTTTGTGGCATTTGGAAGTGTTTTCTGAGAGCCAAAAGCATCTGACAACATGACTGACTCCTATCCTCTTACAGCACCCTTGCCTACCCCAATCCCACCTTATTTACTCCCAATTGACATCCCATCTCTTCTCTCATCAGCCATCACCACCCTATCTCTTCTCATCAAGCCACCACAGCCTCACCCTTCAATATCTCTGCCACATCTAACCCTCACCTCCAAGAGTCACCTTATGGCATTTCAAACTACCCTCACAGTGACGCAGTTTGGTTGTTTTGATCCTCACCCTTCAAGTTCTCTGCCACAGCCACCCCTTTACACTCCTCTCTTGAATCCTACAGCATTAACCCAGTGTAGATGTTTTAACCTTCACCCTTTGAGATCTCTTGCCACATCTAAACCCTTATACTCTCCCATCTTAAAGAATCACCCTTTGACAATGACAAAGTTTAGCTGGTTTAATCTTCACCCTTCAAGATCTATCACACACTTCCCCCTTTAACCCGTAAGCTGCGGGACTGAGATTCTGAGTGCGTCGCCTAGTGCGGCTATATCAGCGAGAGATTGACCTTCAATAAATGATATCTAAGTTACATAAACGTGTCATAAATATTACAATACACATATCTGTAGCTCGAAATGTGTTGTATCCTGCATATTTCTTAGATTTTTCTATCACAAAAATGTTTTTCTGGCAGTATCTGAAAACTTTTAGCCTGTTTGAAAAGCCCGCTTCCAGAAGGCTTACAGCAGCTTAAGTGTCACCCTACAATAGTGTTTCACTTCTCTTGCATTGACCCACTTTGACTTTTAACATTACTCTCATTGCCCATTTACAAGTCTATTAACAGTAAACTAAGAGTCAGCAGCCTTCCTTTGTCTGGTATCTAGTTATCTATTTGTGAACCCAGAAAATTTATTCAGTTTAGAAAGCAGCTCATGGGAAAAAAAAAAAAAAAAAAAAAAAAAACTGAGTGCTGCTTCAAAAAAAAAATATATATATATATATATATATATATATATATATATATATATATATATATATATATATATATATATATATATATATATATATATATATAATTGAAAGGAGTGTCAATTTGGTTGGTAAGGTGTCTTGAGTCCATTCCATACACTGATGGAATCTGTATTAGTGGTGATGTTACCTGTAAAGGCGGCTTTACACCTGGCAATTCCTAGTCGGCAATACATGCGTGGCTGCATTTTTGGTCTGGGTCTGGGTCTGGGAGCCCTTCTCGCGGCAAGTTTTCTGCAGCTGAGCGCATTCATCTTGTATTGCCAACTGGCGGCTGAGTACAACATGTCGGCGCCAATAAAACAAGAAATGACAGATACAGACAACAAGATTTGGAGCAAGGAGGCCGAGATGGCATTACTAGAAGAGGTTAGGCAGCATAGATACTTGTGGGACCCACAAGATAAGCTGTATGAGAAGTTGAGTCTACACAAAACAACTTTTGAGAGAGTGGCAGCAACATCCGAGAAATGTTTATCTCTTTGCGAGATATCGGAGGTAAGGAACGATTATTTTCGTGTATTATATAATCACACGATGTAATGCCCGGGGGTTGCGATGGCATGTTCCTCCCTTCTCCTTTGTTGTTAAATGCAACAATGAACAATCAATCAATCAATCAATACTACTGAAGGTAAAACTCGTTTACTTAAAGTATTTCTACAATATTAGGCTAAAGGACCAAACTCATTGTGGTTTTAATATATGGTAGTAGCCTTTTGGGGTGTCTGGGATGAATTCATGCCCTTGCATTTACTAGCAGTTTACGTCTTGATGCTCCTGGCGGCTCCTCCCACGTGTGAACGTACTTGCTCCTGAGAGCACCCAGCTGGTCTAGCCACTAGATCATCGCGGCTGTATTGCCGGCCAGGAATTGCCAGGTGTAAAGCCGCCTTTAGTTTAGGTATATTTTTGTCCTGATAAAAAGAGTGTGTGAAAAGTGAGGTTTATATATTACTGCTGTTTGTGTATACTAAAAGTGTGTTTGTGTGTATAAGTGTTGCATGTGTGCCTGTACGTTTGAGTATATTTTTGTTCTGGTAAACAATAGAGACAGTGTGAATGGTGGGGTTTATATATCACTGCTGTTTGTGTATACTGGAAGTGTGTTGTGTAAATTAGTGTTGCATGTGTACCTGTATATTTGGGTGTTTTTGTCCTGATAAACAAAAGTGTGAGAGGTGGGGTTTATATCACTGCTGTGTATATGTGGTTTGCATGTGGATGTGATGACTGTATGTGCTGGGAAGAGTGCATATTAAGGCTCTGTAGGTATAGCTTTGTCCTCCTTTTACAACCTAGACATTAAAGAACCTTATCCTATGACCCTCTAACTCTTGTGCATGTATTTTGGAAGCGTGTATGTGATGGGAAGAGTCATATTGGGACCTTAAACAAGAAGTTATCATTTTGTCCTTTTGTAACCTAGACATTTAGGAACCGTGCCCAATGACACTATGACAATTCTATATGTATATTGGAAGTATGTGTGTGTATTAAGTCTATGTACTAAGAAGGTTGCACATTAGGACTGTAAATAAATATGTTTAGTTTTGTTATCCTTTCTCAACCTTAGCTTTAAGGAACCCTGCCCTATGATACCCTCTAGGACAGTCTACCCAAGAGAACACACTAGCTCTCTTCTCCTTACCTTCTTCGGTGAACCTATCTGGTTGGCAGGCACGCCGGTGGACACCCGCCGGTCGCTGGTCTTCTGCACTGCTGGGGACTGCCTTAGCGGTGACTCCTGGCGGCCTTGAGGGGGGTGAGGTGCCCCACTGCCACCAGCCTGCAGCTGGGAGAGATGCCTCGCCAGGAAGGCCTGTTCGTCCTCAGCCTGGACTTCCACCTCTCTCGCCACAGCCTGTTAAAGAGAAAACAGTGACTCATTATTTGCTCTGACACTGAAGTCAAGATGTGCAAGGAAAGAGGCACAGACAAGTTATGGGAATTTTTTTTGTGGGGCTTGGAAAGGAAAAATGTATTGAGAGAATGTAAAGGAAATGCTCTTCTATAAGCTGTACTTTACAAGTCTTACTGTATTACAAGTAGTACTGTACAAGAGTTGCTTTGACAATGTTAGGCATACCAATCCATCCCATCCCACATATGCAACATATATAAATTACATAAACTGGGGATCCCCTTCCCAACGAATGGAATAGTTACATCCTCGTACATTGGGTGGTGTTGGGCTCAGTGAATACAAGTGTTAATTACAAACATTACACACCAATGAACAATAACATAAGACCAGAGAACTAAACACCATGAAATCTAAAAACCATTTTATGACAGCATAGTAGACCTCAAGAACCTCCCTCTAAGACCACAGGAAAAATTCAACTGCCCAAAAGAACCTTTCTGAGACTTGTGCTGTGTGACTTTTTTTAATATGATTTTCTAATCTTCTTTACCATAAATACAAATGCAAAATAAACTTTATAAGCAAATAACTACATAAATAAATAAATAAACAAATAAATATACTAATAAAAATCTATATCATAACAATAAACAAATATACAATTAAATAATTAAATAAATGAACAAATGAATAAACAAACTAATACATAGGGCCCTAGGAGCACCGAGCAGAAGAGAGCAGTCCCCACCTTGCGCACGACGGGTGGCCGCACTATAACGTCGGTGTAGTAGTCTTCAGGGGTCATGGTGTGCATGTTCTCGTACAGGATGGCGATCTTCTTCTCATTGTCCCACCCTGCTGGTCTGTGGTGAGGAATAAGGACATATACTAACTGCCAGTTTTCTCTTCTCTCAGTCCTTCACACATGATAATCAGTCTCTTTTCCTTTAGCTTATTCCATAGTTTATTTTCTGACAATATCTCAAGTTAATCTTCCTTTACAGTATTTACCAGTTTAGCTTTTCTTAAAACTATTACTAAAGGTTTTCCTCAGTAAAAGATGTTAATCCGCTCAGAGAAATAAGTCTGTCAATTTACTTTCAGAAATAATCAAATGTCTACCTTTATCTATCTTTATATTTCCTACATAAACTGGGGTCACCTTACACACACTCAAATGAAATGTTCCAAAGTCTTTCAGGGACGGTACTGGCTGGCATACAGAAGTCCAGCACATGATCACTCTTGGTGAATGACACAAACACACACTCACATAAACACGGCATCCTTCTCCACCACCAGCGCCGGAGTCCTAAAGGGGAAGTTGTAGATTTTATGGACTAGATACTTGTACAGGAGGTCACAGTTCTTGTCCTCCTTCACCGAGGTATAAAAGAGTGCCGCGCCATACTGGAGGCAGAATTTTCGTATCGACTGCTGAATGAAATCAAAGTGTTCCTCCTTGTAGTCGTAATCTTTCTCTAACGTCGACATGTAGTCCGTCTGTAAGGGGAGAAGTGACTTTGGTTAGTACTTCATTCTTTGCGGTTCTTAGCTGTCTGCTTTATTACAGTACTAATCTTGATATTGCTATGGAGATGGTGCCTACGTCTGCTTTTAAAAAGGGATTAATACAACCGTGCTTTAAGTTTCTATCATTCAGATTTGTAGGAGTCAAAATTTTCTTGCATTTTGAGAGTTTGATGCAACTAATTATATCATGTAGTCATTTACTGTTCTTGTTATGGTAAATTCTGTCACACATGTGCTTTATTCTGGCATCTCTTGCTTCATTCTTTCAACAATCTGGCAGACACTAACAATCATTCATGTTCCCACAGCAGTAATATAACACATCCATTACTACATTAACCCCTTCAATACGGTGACGCCGACATCGGTGTCACCATAGGCGTCATTGTAAGGAAAGGGTTAATCCTCTTCTAAACCTCTTAATCCTTTTCTAAACCTCTTAAGAGGAAATGGAAGAGGATTAAGAGGTTTAGAAGAGGATTAATTTTCTTCCATTTCCTCTTAACCCTTTCTATACTGTGACGCCAATGTCTGCATCACTGTATGGAAAGGGTTAATGATGACAACTACTTATAATAATAATAATAATAATAGTATGTAGTTCATTTTTGCTCTGAGGCATAAAAATAAAACAGAAAAACAGAAAAAGCATAAAAACATAATACCACATCATATAACATATCCATTACTACCTTGGTGATGACCACAACAACGTATGATAATAAGAACAATAGTAATAGTTTTCTTTTGCCGAGAGTAAAAAAGTGTAAAAACATAACACAACATGACGTGACAGCATCCGCTACTACCTTGGTGACGACCACAATGACGTGAAGGCCAAGGTTCCGAGTCAACACGTTCTCAGCGAGGGGCAGCACCGGCTCGTCCTCCCCCTCAAGGTTGCGGGAAGACCTCTTCATGGGGGAGCCCGCCTCAAGCTCATCCCCAGGCTCAACGTAGTCCTGCCAGAGCCGCGACACTGTGCAGGGGAGAGGAGGAAGGTGAGAGGTAATGGTGACAGAATACTAGAAAAAGAGAGGAGAAGGAGGAGAGTGAGAGGTGATGGTGACAGAACACTACTAGAAATAGAGGAGAAGGAGAGTGAGAGGTAATGGTGACAGAACACTACTAGAAATAGAGAGGAGAAGGAGGAGAGTGAGAGGTGATGGTGACAGAGGGGAGAGTAACACCGGTAAAGAGAGAGCAGTAAGAAGAGATGGAGGAGGCTGAAAGGTGGTGACAATAGGGAAAAGGAACACTATGCTGAGGGGAGAAGAGGAGAATGAGAGGTGATATTGAGGAGGGGGAGTAACATTGCTAAAGGGAGTGGAGGAGGAGGAGGAGGAGGAGGAGGAGGGTGCAACTGATGGAGAATGAGAAGAGAATGTGGGTGCTAATGGGTGTGACAAAAGAGGAAATAAATGAAGTAGGAATGAATAAGACACTTGTTTATGGTGAAAAGAGGAAATAAAGATTAACTTGGTACTGGCTGAAGGAAATACAAAAGGATATGGGGGTAAATGTGGCACTGGTTATGAGGAAGAGGAGTAGAGGAGAAGAAAGGAAGTTGGCTCGAGACAAAAAAATGACTAATGAAAAAATGCAATTATAATTAAAAAAAATTATAAGTTTGAAAGAAAATTATTAAAAGGAAAACCAAGACATATTTAAAATAAAACAAAGGCAATTAAGCTAAACCAAGCTTCTCCTGTCTGTTTGTGGGTGCAGTGCCTTGTATATTTTTTATTGTTTTGCCCTTGAAGTGGCTCCTTTACTATAAAGAACAACCTAACACCCAAACAACCCTCCCTTACTCAATCAGTGTGTCAGGCCAGTCCTGATATGCAGTTAAAAAACTTGGGAGCATAACAAAATATTTAGTGAAAAAGCTAAGAAGTGGACAAAGAGATATGAGGAAAAAGATGCTGGGTATCATAAGGAGATAGGACGCAAGTATCATGGATTAGATAACAAACAAATGTTGAAGATATAAAGATGACTATGAAGAATAAGACATGGGTTTGGGCAGGTCATATCAAGTGTTGAACTGATAAAAGATGCGAACGAGCTAAGCAACAGAGGCAACCCAGGAATATGTAAGATAAGTCAAGGCAAACAGAGGACAGGAGGGAAAGGATAAATTAAAACATTTCATGAAGCAGAATGGAGTACACTGATACCAAATGGAGAGGTAAAGAATGTTGGGAAAAGCCTTCATTCTGCAGTGGACTAGTAATGGTTGAAGATGATGATGAGGATGAGGATGGTGACCCACTCCCACACCTCCCAACTCACTCTTGTCCTGGCGCTCCTTGAAGTGGTCGGGGTCGAGGTTGAGCTTGTCGATGTGGTCCTGTAGGGTGGAGGCCCACGTGTGTAGCTGGTCCATGATGGCCCAGGGTGTGGTCATGGAAACGGTGAGGAGGACAAGGGTGTGCTCCAGGTTAGTGGGGTTCACGGCATACTCCAGCAGCTCACCGTGGACTGGCTCACCGTCAAGCACCCACACACTCAGCCGGGTGTGGTCTGGGGGCAGGAGTGGGTGTGGTTATTCAATGGAATTTAGCATGATTTATTACAACTTATAACAGTACAGACCAGAGTATCCAAGTATCAAACCCTAAATAGAAACAAAGACAGCACAAAGTATCAAATGGGAGCATGTGGAAAATAACACAAAGGCTTATCTGAATACCTACTACTGGAATAATGGACTCGTGTACATCTTTTTTTTCTTTTACAGTATAGGAAGCTTCTCAAGAAAACAAAGAAAGGGCTGATAAGCACTACATCCAACAAAGAAGTAGAAAAAGTATTGAGTAGGAGTGCCAATTTTTGTTAGATCTGTCCTGATACTTCCCTATTGAAAGATTAATGTTGGTTACTCTTGCATAAGGGATTTGGACAGTGTACTATGTGTGGGTGCATCCCATATATAGTGAAAGTGTGTGTGTGTGTGTGTGTGTGTGTGTACTCACCGTCTCGGTACTCGTCCCGCACGTCGATGTAGGCATACTCCAGCCCTGAGCCCTTCTTGGGGTCTTCATTACCCTGAAGCTTGGCAATGAGTGTGGTCTTGCCTGATTCATTGTCACCTGAAAGACAAAACACAATGCACAGGTGATTTAACAGATTAAGAACAACTTGTGTCTTTTGTTTGTCATTTTACTACACTGAAGTTGAATGATCAGTTACAGTAAAAAGCATATCCTGAATACCTAACTTACACCATAACAAGATAAACCACTTTTCTATTGTCCCAGACCCCATCCTGTTTCTCTTTCCCTCGTTCTTCTTCTACTTTTCATTTAAAGGGTTGGATGGGCTATTAGTTTATCCCACTCTTGACAATAGAATAATCTCTCCCCCTTGATGCTCATCCCTTATCTTATTCCATATTATTTGAAGACCCTGACCCCATACCTATACAGACATCACAGGTCCCAATCTCTCCCCTTCCCTGTCAAACATGAACAACACTCACCCAACACCAGCACAGATTTGCACGATGGTAGTTTGTTTCGTTCGCTTGACTGCACCTCTCCTAGGATCTTCTTCCTGTAGAAAACAAAAACACAAATTAGACACTTTGAAACTCCTCGATACCATAACTGAGCATTGAAAACTACTTCAGCCTTGTAAGATAGAGGATTAGATGTTGGTATTTCTATATATTTACTAACCTTATGCTTATTACAGACAGGTCTCTTGGCTGTATACACTGCTAAACTTAGTAAACACTCACACTTGATCAGACATAAAAGTTTACCTTGACAATGTTTCAAGTTCATCAAAAACAGAAGTCTTCATTCACATGTCACCTAATTATTTGATATTACCTGCCCATGACAAATCAAATTAGATACATCTAATTTAATTTAGTCAGTCAGTCTATCATGACATGGTAACAAAAATGAGTATGCACAATGTATAACTTGGTGAGACTAATTATCAAGTATTGTTCAGTAAATAAATTCAATATTATGTAGCAATTTACTAAAAAGCTTGACAAACAAGTAGATGTCAAGTAGATACTGATTACCTATACAGCAATTTGGCAAATTGATTGAACCAGTAACCTGCTCCTGCTCTATGAAGAAAAAAAATATATACATATAAACTAACAATGATATTAATTGATGATAATCTGATATCATAATAGTGAGAGCAAGGGCAAGACCAAGACATGCTCCACTCATTAAAAAGAAACTACATTAAATGTACGTAAATAAATATTATTATTATATGCAGTTAAATCATCAACATGACAAACAACAAAATACAGTAAAATTCAATTCAATATAACACAATAGAATTCTAAAATGAACCAACCTACGCAGCTTGACCTACCCTGAGGGAGAGTAACCTAACCCCGCCAAAAGTGACACAGCCCCACCAACACATTGACCCAGGGTGAAGGGATTTCATCCATATGATATAATAATGAGTAAAAGTGTGAATGAAAAATGACTATTATAATGCCCACAATTGCCTGACAGCAACATGACTCAGACTACATGAAATCAATACAGGTAACATGAGGGATAATGACAGGTGTGGGAAGTTCAGGTGTGGGAGGAGGCAAGCACAGTTTCCATGGCTGTGAGGGGCGTGCCAAGGTACTTCAATTAACCGCTCACACCTGAGGTTGGCGATACATAGCTAGGACAGGTGTCGGACGAGTAAATAATGGGAGGAGGTGTAACCATCCCTCCCTCCCTCCCTTCCTCTCACACACACTCACACTCACACTCACACTCACACACACACACACAGGCACAAGCAAACAGCCGGGCGGCGTGGGCGTGCGGGCGGCGGGTGTCAGTGGGAGGTGTGGTGGAGGCGGTGGTGACGGCTGGAATGTCCCAGCCTGTACCACACCCCCTTTTCTTCTTCTCTCCCGCCACCCTCGCCCCTGTAGAGCCACCAGTGGGTCCACCGCCTCGTCTGGTGCCCCTGTCACTCACCACAGGTTCTCCTTCTCCTCAGCCTTCTCCTTGCGAAGGTCGGAAAGCCCAGAGAGGGCAGACCTTGCCCCGCCGAGCGCCATGTTGTCATGACCAACACTATAGACGGGGGAACACGCTCACCTCACCACCCTTATTTAAAACTTTACGCTTATACACGCATCTTATCACCCAATACATTATTATCTATAATTTTGTTAATGCAACTAGTATATTAAAACTATTATCAAGCGTGAGATAAGTAAGGTGAAGAAATACAACAGAGGGATCGAGAACCAAGAAATATAACATGGATTCTTTTGATAATATACTTCAATGTGCAGTTTATTACCTAAAATTATGTTATTTCCAATTCCCAGCCACTTCTGATATATTAATGGCCCTTTTCTGAGTACAGGGGGCGAGAAAATTGAGCTTTTGCACAAAGGATCGAATGGTGTCTGAAAGAGGATCGAGTGTTCGGTCCCTCCACCCGCCACAGGTGAGCAGTGACGTCATGCCCCGGTGAGTCACTGTCAGAGGGCGGCTTTCTTCCCGAGCTGAATATCCTTCCTGACGCTGGGGCATGAAGGTGTCTCTGTCCTCCTCGGCCTCATCAAGCTCATCTATCAACCTTCTCATTCATTACACACCCCGGAAGAGACGTACAACTAAGAAGATACTATGTTTCTTCACTCATCTTCCTAGCTCCTCCTCCTCCTTTACCTTCGTCATCTTTCTCTTGTCTATCTTCTTTTACCTCATTCACTGCAGATATTAACCTTTTCATTCATTCCACACCCCTATAGACACCGAGAAAATCCAATGCTACTAAATTTCCCCGCTCCTCCTCCGGCCGCTTCCTCCTCCTCCTCTTAACAATTTCGCGAGTCATTCCTCTGACATTACTTCTTGTCTTCTTCACCGTAATAATGAGTGATTTCTCCTCTATTCCCTGGCTGGCATTTCAACCTTCGTAATAGAGCTGAAACGCCTCCATGACAAGCGCAGGAAGTGGAAGTGGAAGCCAGCCATCAAGATTAACGTTTGTTTTTCCACACCCCATCGACCTTTGCCAAAAAACTTCGCGAGAAATTGATTAAATATTTGATTATTCCCTCGTTATCACCGCTCTTTCCTTCCTGTCTTCTATTTCTCTTTTCCTCCGCTCTCCATATCTCTTGTTCTCCCCATTATCTCCCCCTCTCAATGGAGTAAATGGTTAAATTTCCAAACAGATGTAGAGAAATTGATATAGGGATGACCTCATATAAGCAGATGTTGGGAGCGGCAAAGAGAGAGAGAGAGAGAGAGAGAGAGAGAGAGAGAGAGAGTTACGTCGGAAATGCTAATTATTGCCTCCTCTGCACACTTTCTCTAATTAGACCATCAGCCCAGAGCCTTTAGGGTAGACGAAGCGGATACCAATAATTGCTCATAAGGGCATAGGGAGGGACACCTAGGACAAACAGAAATGGTAGTCTGGCGGGTACCGCCTGTTGAGTAATGTAACAGGCTCAAAATAAACGGGCCCAAAAAGGCGTGTAGGTTAGACGAAACGGATACCACATAATTTTTGTACCAAAATTTTATTTTCGACCAAAAGTGTCTAAAAATAAAAATGACAGACATTTTTGCCATCGTTATAGGCCCACCAGAACCCCCAAAAGAGCCCAATTTTTTGGGCTAGAGTAGACGAATTAGGTACCACACAAAATTAGTGCCAAATATCCTGATACATACTTAGAAACACAAAACAGGTTGAATCAGACTTTTTGTCCATTGTAAATGTGTTGCCAGACGCCCCCCAATTATGTAGCCCTAAGCCCTATGGTTCAACTAGGCTAGACTAAATCTTGTAGGTACCACTTCAAATCACTTTAACATGATTGATCAACTCTTTTGCAATGCAATTCACCAAAAAACAGAATTTTTCTTGTTGTGTTGGCCTGTGTTACGTACATGTACGTAACACAGGCACCAACCAAAACTTGCTAAGAAATATATATCATAGAGAACCATTAAAAGCCAATGACAAACTTTGTCCTCCACGTTGCATTCTCCATACAAGACATCCCATTACCCATAACCCTCTTATAGGATATTCATGCCCTACCAATGACATAATAGCATTCCCCATTAGCCATTGCCACCTGGTGGGATTCCTACAATCAACATTTCATCGCTTCGCTCGCCTCTACTCCGAGCTGCTTCAGTTGAGGTCCCGATTCGCCAGTTCGACCCCAAACCTAAGGTACTTATACAGGTGCCCTCCCCAAACCTAGGAAGTGGAGACAGCTCTACCAGTGAACAAGAACAGGGATCTGAAGAATGGAGGGTGAAATCCAAGGAAATCTACCCCAAATGGTAAGCACTGTCGATCTAAATAACACCTTAGGCATTTAATCCTTTTTATTAGAATATATGGAAAATATAAACATTTAAATATGGAATTGCATTGTAAGCTATCAAAGTATTGTTTTAGGAAACTGGTGTCGGAAACACGCTCAACTTGACACAGGGCCCACATGATGAAGGGGAAGGGACACAGACCCCCAGTACTGCTGCTGAAATGGTAAGGCCTTTCGTTGTCCTGATAGTGATATCATTTAAGTTGTTTCGAGCTAATTTGATTCTCAGATGATATAATGAACTAGCATAGACAGAAAAAGGTTTGAGATTTGTCACTTAAAATATCGTTTCAGGAGACTGATACTGCAAGTGACAACTTGACGCAGGACCAACAGGATGAAGGAGATAGGACACAGACCCCCAGTACTGCTGCTGAAATGGTAAGGGCTTTCGTTGTACTGTTAGTGATATCATTTCAGTTGTTTCGAACCAATTTGATTGTGACTCAGAAGATTTAATGAACTAGCATAGACAGAAAAAGGTTTGAGATTTGTCACTTAAAATATCGTTTCAGGAGACTGATACTGCAAGTGACAACTTGACGCAGGACCAACAGGATGAAGGAGATAGGACACAGACCCCCAGTACTGCTGCTGAAATGGTAAGGGCTTTCGTTGTACTGCTAGTGATATCATTTCAGTTGTTTCGAACCAATTTGATTGTGACTCAGAAGATTTAATGAACTAGCATAGACAGAAAAAGGTTTGAGATTTGTCACTTAAAATATCGTTTCAGGAGACTGATACTGCAAGTGACAACTTCACACAGGACCCACAGTATGAACCAATGCGCTCATGCATCTTTTGCAATCGAAGTGAAGGGGACAAGTTGCGGGACTTTGATGAAAATACATGGGCAGCAGCCAAAACAGCAGCAGAACACCGACTACTACAGACGGCCGATAAATACCGTGAGGCTTCCACTGAAATCAATCTGAAAACCAGCCCAGGGAGATTTATGTATCATTCCAAACCTTGTTACAAGAACTTTACAGCAGTAAAAAGACCACCCCCAAGCCAGAGCAAAGAGGAACCGCCGAAGAAGAAGCCAGAGACACAACAAAGGAGTTTCATTCCTCAAGACGATGTAAAAGGTCTGCTGAAGGGTTCTTGCATTTTCTGTGGAAAAGCCAGGAAAACCACAGGTGGGAAACCAGAAACTCTTTCGGACTGTCTCACGCTGGAAAGTTCTCACAGGATTATGACTGCTGCTCCGCACTCATCCAATGATAGAATCAAAGGTTTAGTGGGCATGGATCTGGTAGCCAAGGGGGCACAATATCATAAGTCTTGTTATCGAGCTTATTTCAAACAAATTGAAAAACTAGAAAAACTAAAATCAACCCAGGTTCAAAAGGAAGTAACATCCAGACAGCTCCATGCAGACACTTTCAATGTACTTGCATCGTTCATTGAAACAGAGGTCATTGACAATGGACATAGCATGCTTGTGTCATCTTTATTTGACATGTATAAATCGGAGTTTATTGCAAATGGGGGAGTTCTCGATGAAGTTGAAAGCTATACCCCGCAAGCTTTGATGAGAAAAGTGCTCAACAGATTTAAAGAAAGAATACTGACTGCACTTCTCGATGTCCGCAGAGGCAATTTTCTTTACAGCTCTAGCGTAACTGAAGATATGGCACGACAATGTCTGCGCAATGACAACGAGAAATGCCAGACCATTCGAAGTGCTGCCCTTTACCTGAGGAGTCAGATACTAGAGATGCCAAAATGGCAGACACCAATTCCAACTACTGTTGAGACATTGAAAACTTGCTCTCCAAACCTCCCTGCTGACCTCCAGCTTTTCTTTAGGACCCTCCTCTGTGGCCTGCGAACGCCAGCTGGTGAGACCAACAAAGAGAGTGTGGAGAGGAAAGTGATGGCAATGTCATCTGATGCAGTTTATAACACATCTCGAGGATCAGTTCGCCCCTGGAAACAGACAGTCCTGGGTTTAGGGATTGGGACCCTTATCGGATCCAACCTTATCCTTCGCATACTTAACCGGTTGGGATATACCCTCTGCTACGACGAAGTGAAAGCACTGGAGACAGAATTCGCCTTCTCCACTGAGGAGTCTGGTCAGGTTGCACCAGATGGGATACAACTGGTCCCAGATCTTGCCACAGGACTGGCCTGGGATAACTACGATGTAAACATGGACACATTAGACGGTAAAGACACATTACATGCGACTGTTGGCATATGCTATCAGAACAAGACATACACAACCAGCCTTCAGCAGTTCGATACACGACGTGGAAGAAACAGACGACAGTTTGAAGGGCGAGCTTGTGAGATTGCTCCAGTGCACCGTCAGCTCAACAAGGCCAAGTTTGAATTCCCACCACCTGACGACCGGCAGGATTCGGCTGTTACCCAACGCATGCTAGATTTTTATTGGCTACTAATGTCACGGGAGATGCCACAGCCACTGTTCGCTGATTTCTTTTCGCAGTTTGTGCATGACAGTCTTCCCGTCCAGAGGATCACTTACATGGATCCCATTCCTCAATCGCCTACTAGAAATGATGTTGTCCGGGAAACCATGAAGAGAAGCCTGCAAGTTGCCTATGAAACCAATCAGGAATATACTGTCGTGACGTATGACCTTGCAGTAGCCTTGAAGGCTTATTTAATTCAATCGATTGAAGCTCCGCTCTTTGATCGACTACTGATCATGTTGGGCAACTTTCATCTTGAGCTTGCCTTCTATGGAGCTATCGGGACGTACGTCAACGACTCGGGGGCAGAGTACCTTCTTACAGAATGTGAGGTTCTTGCAGAAGGTTTACTCAATGGATTCATCAAAGGCAAACACTACAAACGCTGCTCTAGAATCCATCAGATTCTTGCTGTGGTAATGGAGAGGAAGCTCTACGAGAGTTTTCTGACCACAGTGTCTGAAGAGGTAAAGACGACGTATCCTCCCTCTTGAGAGACCTCATTCCAGAAGCTGCAACAGAAGAATCCCTGCGATCCAGTGCCAAATTGACGGAACATCTCGAGCTGTATGAGAAGTTCTTCAGTAAGGCCATGGAAGGTGGCATGGGCCCAACTGCTCAGTACTGGTGTTGTTACATCCACCTCATCAACCGAGTTCATCGTGATCTGATGCGTGCTGTGAGAACCAACGACATCGAAAACTACCTGAAAATTCTGCCATTTGTCATTGATGTATTCTTTGCCCTGAACCGGCCGAATTATGCCCGTTGGGGAGTTCTGTTTCTTGAACAACTTAAGACTGCAGATCCAAGCATCCGGTCAGTGCTCGAGAAAGGGGCCTTTTCCATCCGCCGAACGTCACAACCGTTTTCAAGGACAGCCATCGACTTAACATTGGAGCAGACTGTAAACCGAGACGCAGCTTCACCAATGAAGGGAATCGTTGGGTTTCATAACTCGCCCAATGCAATACGGCGCTGGTGCATAACTTCCACCCAAAGAGGAATGTCCGTGACAGAGCTACGTCGTATGACAGGACTGCTTCCAGAAGAACAGACAAGATCACAGGTACAAGCCTCAAGAATAAAGAAAGATAACAGATACATCCAGGATCTGTTGAAGGCAGTGACTGAATCCTGTGATCCTTTCTCCGAGCCAGCTATTACGTCCTCCTGTCTCCTCAACATTGCTACCGGAAAAGCTGCAACTTCGACCACCAAAGATTACCTTACAGAAGCAATAAAAATCGGCCGTGAACTTCAGCTGAAGTTCAGAGAGGAATGCGCCAAGGACAGTTCGAGGTTGCTCAAACCTATAAAACGAAGGAAGGTCAACAACTTTGCAAATGAGAGCCCAAAACCGAAGTCAGCAGAAGCCACCAGTAATCGAGTGGTGGCAAGTCAACGAGATATATTCATCCGAATGCTGGTGTTGGTTTCCCAGACTACAAACTTTGACCTCAAACATGTCTGCAGCTTCCTATCACAGATGTTCCACTGTCCATTTCACATCCTGATGGCTCACGTCAAGGGACCAACAAGAGTCTGCTTTTGAAGAAACTGGAGACGATGCAAGATGGATTAGAAAGTCTGCCTCATATTGATGTGTGCTTGATTGATGGTGGGCTGCTTATTCACGAGTATCTGGCAGGCCTTGGCAACATACCGTCATATGGAAATCTTGCTAGAGGTCTATTGAGCTATGTCTGCAAAGACTTTTGGAAAGCAGATGAAACACATATCTTGTTCGACAGATACCTGCCTAATTCCCTCAAAGAAAGCGAACGAAAGTTGCGCGGAGCTGAAAACCATCCTTTCGTCATTGCTGGTAGCGAGCAACGGCCGAAGCAGAGATGCAAAACTCTCCTACAGAATGGCATGTTCAAAGAGGAGCTCGCTAAATTTTTGATAATTGAATGGCAGAAGGACCATTATGGAGCTATTGTTGGTCGAAGAACGATTGTTCTTTCACATGGAGGCAACTGCATACGCTTGAAGAACCACCAGCCTGAAAACAAGATATCAGTTGACAGACCAGAAGTGCTCCAGGGAGACCACGAGGAAGCCGATACCCTTATTGGCTTTCACGCTTCGCATACTAATGGGACCCTTTTGATCCGGGCATCCGACACCGATGTTCTGATCATCATCCTAGGCATGCTTGGGAGAAACAAGCGCGATGGTATCCCCATGAAGACCATAATCATGGACTGTTGCTCAGGAAATCAAAGGAGGTACCTGAACGTCACCGCTATTGCAGCCACACTGGAGGAGAAGCAAGCTGGCCTGGCAGCAGCCTTGCCTGGGCTACATGCCTTTACCGGCTGCGACTTTACAGCCTCGTTTTTCCGCAAAGGGAAAGTGAAGCCATTCGAAGTGTTAGAAAAGGACAATTCTGGAGAATTCATCCAATTCTTTCAAAGCCTGACCAAGAGGGAAGAACCTGACAATAAAATAGCGGAGAGCTACGTGTGTTCCTTGTACGGCATGGCGGCACTCAGTGATGTAGATGAAGCAAGGTACCAGAAGGTCATTCGAATGACTGGGAAAATCAGTAAGGTGATTTTTGAACATTACTTATTGAATGAATTGAAGTTAGCTGACACCAACACAAGCAATGCCATTTAATGAGCAAAATTTGCATAATATTAATTTTTCATTTCATTTCAGGAGACCCCGATGTCCAACATCAAAAAGGTCGACTGTGCGCTTCTTCCCCCTTGTGGCAAGACCCTGAAAAACAAGATCCAACGAGCTCATTATGTGGCCATCATTTGGGGAAATGCTGACAGCACCCAGCCTGCTCAAGGCCTCGACCCACTGCAATATGGATGGACAACTACTAGAGAAGGCCATTACATACCAGATTGGTTTCCGGGTGCAGTTGAACCAGACTGGCTTTTCCGTGAAAACAATACATCCGAGCAAACCACTCAACAGTCTGATGATGTTGATGACCCAGATGATGAAATCGACAACGATTCAGAATCTGATCTAGAATGGAGTGATGACTCCAATTGTGAAATTGAAGCATAGACGTGGTCATGCTGACAGTGTCTCCCTTTGTCTGTTTATGTAGTGCCCATTTGCGTTGCCAAAATCCATGCCTTATAGCTAAGATTAATTCAATAATCGATTATTTTTCTCCGCTCGTTAAGTCTAATTAGGTTTGCATATAGGCCTGATTAGACCAGGTGTGATATTTTTGTATGGAGAATGCAACGTGGAGGACAAAGTTTGTCATTGGCTTTTAATGGTTCTCTATGATATATATTTCTTTGCAAGTTTTGGTTGGTGCCTGTGTTACGTACATGTACGTAAGGTAAGATAGGTCTATAGTACGAGGGGTCTGGCAAGGCCAACACAACAAGAAAAATTCTGTTTTTTGGTGAATTGCATTGCAAAAGAGTTGATCAATCATGTTAAAGTGATTTGAAGTGGTACCTACAAGATTTAGTCTAGCCTAGTTGAACCATAGGGCTTAGGGCTACATAATTGGGGGGCGTCTGGCAACACATTTACAATGGACAAAAAGTCTGATTCAACCTGTTTTGTGTTTCTAAGTATGTATCAGGATATTTGGCACTAATTTTGTGTGGTACCTAATTCGTCTACTCTAGCCCAAAAAATTGGGCTCTTTTGGGGGTTCTGGTGGGCCTATAACGATGGCAAAAATGTCTGTCATTTTTATTTTTAGACACTTTTGGTCGAAAATAAAATTTTGGTACAAAAATTATGTGGTATCCGTTTCGTCTAACCTACACGCCTTTTTGGGCCCGTTTATTTTGAGCCTGTTACATTACGCAACAGGCGGTACCCGCCAGACTACCATTTCTGTTTGTCCTAGGTGTCCCTCCCTATGCCCTTATGAGCAATTATTGGTATCCGCTTCGTCTACCCTAAAGGCTCTGGGCTGATGGTCTAAATTCTTTCACCGCTAATGCTCACTACACATGTAAGTAGACGCAGAATGGCCTGGCGTGGTGTTGGGCAATGGACAGAAAAAAGAAGAAAAAGAAGAAGAATTAAGGAGAGGGCACAGGGCAGTAGGTAGGACGAGGGCGTGGGAGGTTAGGGAACGCAAGGCATGTCATTCACACCCACCAACACCAGGGAGAGGAAAAAGAAGCGACAGAATCATGGTATACAATTGCGCCGAAGGAAAAGAATGGTTGACAGTAATGATCGAATATATACCAAGACAGCCATATTCAAGATCGAGGGAACATGAGAAAAAAATAAAAGAAAAATAAAGATGTAAAAATTTCAACTATTCGGACAGAACAAAATATCAGTGGAATATAATACCGTACCAGAAGAAATTGTGTATGTTAAAACACTCAACTTTAGGAAAAAAATATGAAAAGATAGTTTTGGAAGACGGGGGAATACTGAACAATATATTTTCTTACACAATTATACATTTTTATATACTTTTTCGTCCTGTGCCAGCTAAAAATTGTCTGTGTCTGTTGTTAGGTTTCATTACTTACTTCCCCAAACTTTCATCTGACAGCAATCACTGGTAAATGGCAAGTTGTTTTACCTGTTTTTTTCTTTTAATCAGCCTGTCATGTTACAACGTTTTCTCTGAAGGTCACTTGTCCCTGTTACATACCAACCACATAGCATAACAGAAAACGAACATCGCTATTAGATTTGATGGAAAACTATATAATTGTTGTACTTAACATTGGGGGATTTTAGTGGCTTTCGATAGCGTGTGGTGAAATAATTGTGCACATGGTTTCATAAAATATCAATAGACTGCATAAAACAGTGAAAATAGACGGAAAGTAGAAAGAAACGAGAGAGAAAGGAAAACCGCCGGGTGCCCACTTCCCAGTAAACAAGAGGGACAGAAAACTTGGGAGGAATACCATAAATAATTAAAGAAAGTAAGTAATTCTGACCTTTGACCTGTTTCAGTTTTGGGGTTACCTGCAGTATCCTACTATTTATGAAGAAGAAAAAAAAAACGTACAATGACATCGAAGTCGAGGATAAAAAGAAAGAGGGGATCGAAGGGATCGAGGAAAGACGGAAAAATAGAGAATGAAAAAAAATAGAGGAATGAAAAATAGAGGATTGAAAGAACGAGAAAGAAGAATGTATAGGAGGGAAGAAGAAAGGAATTAAAGAAGGAAAGAGCAAGAAAGGCAACAATAAAGAGAAAAACGGGAATGAAAATGAAAGAACAGAGAGAAGAAAGTCCAAGGCACACACACACACATTCGGACAAGGTCATAGGGTACATATATTGAAGAAAAAATAATTACTCTTTTTACGTATGTTAAAACATTAATAAACCCTAAAAATTGAACAGAAATAGGAAAAGTCTTTATATTTAGCTGATGTCATAGTCCCAGTACGTTTTCTTTATAGTAATGGATCAGTGAAAAAATAAAACGAGGGGAAAAAAACAGTGACTAAGAGCTTATATTCCTTCCATTAAGTCTCCTTGGTAAACTCAATATATGATTTACACCTGCAAAGTATTCTAATATATAATAAAAAGAATACAACATAAAAATAAAACGCACCCATTCGGACAAGGCCAAGATGGACGCCCCCACGCCGCCGTCATGCGAGGACATAGCAGTAAGAAATGGATTTTAACACTGTCCACGCTGCCTGAAAATACTAATCGCCTTGGGAAATGAAAGCTGAAGGGCATGGCTTGGCTTGCATAAAGATAAGACTACTTGTAAATAAGGGAAAGAGTGGGAAATGAGTGATGAATTTTCACAACTTGTCGGCACCTCAGCTGATGTAAGCAGACGATGAGGGGAAGGAATAAAAGAAGGAAGATGGAAGGAACAAGAGAAGAAGAAAAGAAAGGAGGGAGTGAGAGGGGAAATGAAGGATAAGAAGGAATGACAAGGAGGAAAGGAAGAAGAAAAAAAAAGGAAAGGAAGAAACGAAAAAAAAAGGAAGGTCAGAGGGTGAAAGAAAAGGAGTGAGAGGGGGAATGAAGGATAAGAAGGAATGGTAAATTTGTAGCACTTCACCAGTCTCGCATTTCCGAACGAAACTAGTTTTTTTCGGTAGTTTTCGGCCTGTTTTGAATGAATATGCGTGTCATTTCTATCGCAAATCACGTGTTTTTTTTTTTACCCCCCCCCCCCTTCCAACCAAGAGACTAATGATTTGCGATAAAAAATTTAGAGCACATTCATTCAAAACAGACCGAAATCTACCAGAAAAAACTAGTTTCGTCCACACAGGTGCATTTAAACTAAACATAACCCTAACCTAACCTAACCTAACCTAACCTAAAACTAACCTAACCTAACACTAACCTAACCTAACACTAACCTAACCTAACCTAACCTAACCTAAAACTAACCTAACCTAACCTAACCTAACCTAACCTAACCTAAAACTAACCTAACCTAACCTAACCTAACCTAACCTAACCTAACCTAAAACTAACCTAACCTAACACTAACCTAACCTAAAACTAACCTAACCTAACGGCCTCCCTCCCTCCGTTATAAATGATTTCCGAGGGGTGTTTATGGGGATGAATTTACTCAGAATGCGGAGCTCTTTCTAATGGTCAGGGTAAGAAAAGCCATCTCTAGACTGGTGTACTCCTACAATAATACCGAAGGGGTAACAAGGAGGAAAGGTAAAAGAAAAAAAAAGGAAAGGAAGAAACGAAAAAAAAAGGAAGGTCAGAGGGTGAAAGAAAGGAAGGAGTGAGAGGGGGAATGAAGGATAAGAAGGAATAACAAGGAGGAAAGGAAAAAGAAAAAAAGGAAAGGAAGGACAGAGAGGGTGAAAGAGAAAGAAGAACGTAAGGGAGGGAATAAGAAAGGAAGGAAAGAATGAGCAAGGAAGAAAGGGAGGGATTTAGGGAACGGAACGAGAGAAAAAAAGAAAGGGGAAGCAAAGAACGAGCAAGCAAAGGAAGAAAGGAAGATGAATGAGTAGAGGGATTAAAGAACGAGAATGTTAGGGAGGGAAATAGTTAGTAAGGAACGAGCAAGGAAGACAAGTATAAAGAGAAAGCAGAAGAGAAAATGAGAGAACAAAAGGGAAGAAAGTAAGGGAGGGAGAAACTGAAGGAACAATGAAGGGTTATGGAAGGGAAGAAAATAAATATAAGTAGTGCACTACCTAGTGGATTGTGACTAGGATAGTCTGCTAAATTTGATGTTGTTAGGTTATTATTTCAGTAGAGCTAGGCTAGGCAATGATTGGTTTTATTAAAGCTCTTCGTTTAGACAAAACCACTTTTTTCTGGTAGTTTTGATGTTCTGAGTGTATGGAGAATTCCATATTTTTATTTTCCATTAAAACCTTGGTGCAGCCTTTCTATCAGAGTAACCATTTTCCAAGAGGTTTAAAGGTTAGAATATAATAGACATTTATGGCAGTAGATGAGTATTTTGTAAAGTAGGAAATGAGATTAGTTTACCACAGTAAAGGGACTTGGATATTAATAAGATGGGGGCGTGTTACTTATGTAGTGGGGATCAGTTACTAATTTGATGAGGCAAGTATATTACCTTGGTAGATGAAGGTTACCATCTTGCTCAGACTATATTTTTAGGTCTTTATGAGGGAGAGGCAGAGATTGCACATGACTTCAAGACACTCACATTCTCAAAATTATATAACTGCACTAATGTTCTGCAATGCTACGTCTTAGGTGTGTTCGGATGAGACTTGCAAACTTATACTTTTCTGGGTTTACCTATCGCACTTTAAAAATTTGTTTTATGGATAAGCCAGTACCATACCTTCTTTCCTACTTAACCAACTGCTCTTATGTTGCCAATTATATCTTCTACAAACTTTCAAGTCCATAAAAAACAGGAAAGAATGGGTAGATCAAAATAAATGTGAAAATAGCTGTAAACTATATATATGTAGGAACCTGTGGCCATAGCAGCGGAGTAGCCCAGTGTGACAAAATGTGAAAACACAGGGGTGCCAAGGGAGGTGAAGCCTACCTTTAATGAGGTTCAAGTATATTCACCTGTCTCTTAGTGACCCTAAGGGGCTGAAGGGGGGCAAACCCTCCCTCACCCCTATAGGTAAGAACCTATTGGATTTTGGCAGTGGTGAGCTGTGGGATTTGGCTGTTGCAGGACAATATGGCCAATGAAAAAAGTAAATGACTTTGTTTTATTTATCACATATGTGTAAGCAAATATATGTTGAGATAGTGTGCATAACATACCCTTACAAATGTGTCAGCACATTGTTGCCATCTGGTGTGCATTGCTTTGTCAGTCACTAGAACAGATTATGGTAAAGATAAGTGGTTTGGGCTGAAACGACATTGCTAACTCTGTGAAGAAATCATTAGTTTTTATTAGATAAAGATTTTGTGCATGGGAACTTGAAATCAGAGGTGTCACTGTGTTGAACATCTAGGTATTACTTTTTATTCAATATTGCTTTATGTTTCAGCCTCTTCCTCGAGTGTCCTGACTCACATGCCGGCACTCTCTCCCTCCACAGGAAACACTGAGGGCCATGCGGACAATAGATGACAAAATTGTGTATGAGCTGAACCTGGCGACGCCCACACAGTCATTCCGCAGCGAGGTGGACCCCAAGGCACACTGCGCAGACTTGTACAGACAGGTGTTTAGGAGGTGTCTTACTGTGCTATGTTGCCCTCCCCTTTCCCCCCCTCATCTTGTCCTCCTAATGTCCTGTTTCTCCCGCCTCCCCTGAATCTATTGCTTCTACTGTTGCTAGTTATTTTTCAATTATTCAGTCATATTCCTGTATTTAAAAAAAAATATAAGTTTATGTATTCTATTTTCTCTGTACTGCTTTTTCATTTCTTTGTGGTGTTGACATTTCCATGTGATATTCCTGTTATCTCTCACAAATACAGTAGATCATGTTACTGGATACCACTACAATGTACTTGCAGTGTACAGTAACAGTATGCCTTTCTTATCATAATTTGTACAAATTCAGTTTCCTGTAATTCCATCTTAGAAGATATATTTTACAGGAAACTTCTAAGAACAAGTACTCTTTCTACCAAGGGTGGAATGCGCTTAACCACAAAATATTTACCACTGAGGAACTTACTCGTTTACAGTCTTGGGGATATGCAACAAGGTAATTTTAATACTATGTTGGATAGAGAAAGCAGCATACACAATGACTAAGTCTTGTCTTCCATCAGTGAAATGAGACAAAGGTCAGCAAGCAGAATAGTGTGCATGCATACCACAGACTTTACTGGAGTCCATCAGTTATAAGAAATTCAGGTTATCAGGTGGAACAATGCAGAGGATGAAACTGTACCCTTTCTTAAATCTCTTACATGATATTCTGATTATCAGCTGGGAGAGTACACAATAATCAGCCATGTATCTTTTCCTCCATCAGTTGCACAGGATCAAGGTTAGCAGGAGAATGTCTCGCTGTATAACTCTTTATCACTCCCTTTCTGTCCTGTTCGCAGCTCACCCAGATCTACAATGAGCGTGGCACCCTCATTCAGCGGTGTGTGGAGGAGGCACGGGAAGAGCTGAAGGGGATGCAGTCAGAGATAGTAAAACGAAGGGATGACCCGTTGTTCATGAGGAAAGTACGCAGTGAACAGAGCAAGGTGGGCAAGTGTGTGCAATTGATTGCTCATTAAAAGGTTTTGTTTTCAGGTCATACACCTAGGTTTTAACAAAATGTTGCTTGGTTTATGTTACTATAAAGACTGACCAATGTAACTCCCTGTGAAAGAAAAAAGCTTAAAATTCATTATTGTCTGACATCTATCCAGTTTGAGTATGGCCCACTTGGGGAGTTCCCTGGCCATAGCGCTGCGAAATCTTATTGAATATATACATAATATCTGATGCACATTTTCAAATAGTAAGTAAATGACATATGAGGGAGAAAGTGATGTATTGGGGGTGATGTAGCAGTGCTGTGAAGAGGTTCGGGCCCCATTCAAACTGACTTTACATTTGTGTCGGACTAGTTAATGGTTAAGTGTTTATTCCTCAGGAGGAGCCTTAATGAAGTATGAAGTAAAGAAAATCAAATAACCCCTTTTGGCTGTATGATTTTTGTTAGTGTGGTGAAGAGCAGTCCCTATCATCTCACCTGTGTTCTCCACAGGTGCGGGAATTGCAAAACGAGTCCTCAATTGAGGAAATCATCCGAGAGAGGAGCCTGAAGGTGTTTTATGAGAAGTGCCACCTCTTCTACAAGCCCCCACAACCCACCAGCAAGCCCCAATGACTGACAACACACCAACCGCCACCACACACAGTACAACACCACCACCATCATGATTACTACTTCCAACAGAACAGTAAGGGTGAAGCAAGCCTCAGGAAAGAGTTAGCTGTGGTTGTTAAGTAGGGAATGTCCACCAGTTTCTACACATCATGTCAGTTACTGCATTCACATCAGGATGAACATTACCCTGGAAAATTGTGCTGAGGTATAAAAATTAATTGCTTAAAAAGATAGATATTATTTTGACTATTGTTAATTTCTGTGCCTCAGTTCAGTTTTCACTATACTTTTTTTTTTCTTTAGATGCAAGTACTGATTGAAGTGGTGTGTATGAACTGGCAAACACAACCTAAGAGAGAATATAACATCCAACACGGCAAACAACTTCACTATGAAATGTTGTATCCTAGATAACTTCAATTGTAAAGTCAAAGTGAAAGAGGTTTTTATCCTTAAAATAAATATATGCTCAGAATGGACTACAATATTAAATAATAAACATTTTATGCTTCAATTCTGTAAAATATTGCATTGCATTTGCGTACAAAATATCGGTGGGTTGGAGGAGCTTGGTTGTAGAGCTTTATAATAGTGTCCAAGCAAGGAGCAAACAAGTCGCATTAGGACATTCAGGGAACAAGGGAGTTTGTCATCCAAGCAGTTGTTTCCACTGCCTAAGCTTTAAGGGAGGAGGTTAGGTTGTTGAGGTTACGAGCAGCTTGGCATCATCACAGACTCGTACATGTATATTCTTTCATTGCCCTGTTACATAATGATCATGTTCATAACTCCACATGCAGTCTGTCAACATTGTGAGTTCTATATAATGTTTGTATTTCCTTTGTACTGGGAGGTTCTTGTATAGTACATTTGTTAGACACGCTGCCTTTCTCTGACCTTCCATTTTGTTTGTTGTCTTGAGAATGGTGACATGCATATGCATGCAATAGTACACTCATTTGTACAGTTTTAATGGAGCCTACTCATAGAGAGGCAAGGAATTCAATGTCCAGAGAGTGCTGGAACAGAGAAAACTGGTGACTTCTATTATGGTCACTCCCCTGACGAAGGTACGCTGAGGAAACAGTATCAGAGATTTATCCATCAGTAATGGGAGCATATGTTATAACTGCGCGTGACCTTGGAGCTCATCTCTGACGCATTAGCTTTTGAGCCTGTGGTGGGCAAGAATCCATTACCTCAGGACACTGGGCTATTGTGATATTTCAGTTACCACATTTAACTTACCTCTGGTATGCACTTGTCAACCAGCCTGAAAGGGAAGATGAACAGCTGAGAGTTGCTCAGCGACTGACATAACTCTCAGAACCTGAAATACAATCACCACCCTGATGACCATATCCAGCACTGCCAACACAGAGCAAACTCCCCGACAGACATCATCCCAACCCCCACTGACCACACCGACCCCCACACCCAGGATCACCCCAACCACCACCCCTCAAAGATATACTGGACAGAGTTGACACCCATGGTCCTCAACTTGTGTGCCTCTTTGGCAGTAGTGAACTACATACTACTTTCTTTGAATTAATAAGGAAATTACTGAGCTGCCTTTTCTCATCATGCAGCTTTGAAAATAGCAACACACACTATATTACTGTTAAAAAGGTCTACTGAAGCCCTCTCCTCAATGTACTTGGGAGATACTAAGCTTTAAACTTATACTGTTAAAGAAGCCATTACATTTTCTCAATTTGCTTCTTATAAACAGTAAAATCATAATAGATGATAAAAACAATGAAATGCAAAGCTGAGAAAGTTATTTTCTACTACACTTGACCCTGAATTTCCCAGACAAGATCTGGAGTCTGCCAACTGTTGGACACATACCCAGTCAAGTCCAGAAATTAGAATAGAAGTTTTGGCTAAAAATCTGTGGTCCTGCTATGCCTGGTGGTTGCCTAGCCAAATCCAGGTATCAAAACAAAAGTCGGGTCATACATCTAATTCTGCCCCCCAGTCAATGTGTGCAACACCTGCTAGGTGGCTGCATTTAACCCTAGCATATTTGTTTAGTTGTCTTGGCTTTACATTTACATGTAAATACAGTATTTACTGGCATGAAGCACATAAATACATAATTCGCATTTGTATAATCTTTTACATGTGCTGCTTCAGTCTGCTGGACAAAGTGTGGTAAAAGTCTGTGGCAGGTACGGAATATTGGTGATTGCATGACCAAGTATGGTAAACCATCTAGGAAAGAGCTGTGGCCCCCGGACTGTAACAATTTCAAATTTCCGGACAGTTGCTCCCCACTATTAGTCCAGAAAATCGAGGGTTGAGTGTAGTTTTGAATGGCACCATATATACTGGCAGGAAATGATGTCTTCTCTGAGCCATTCATCTGGCTATACCTTTGAAGCCCTGATCCCTTATAGCAACTTCCTCAAGAAGGTGGCCATGGAAACATGGAAATGCAGGCAACATAAAGCCTACTGACTCACTACGAGGTTGCCCTTTTTGGTGATTCAACCCCTTGGTTACTGACCCATCAACCAAATTTAAATAAAATGTTTTTGTGCTGCACTGACCGCCCACGCACTCATCTGCATCATAAATAATGTCTCGATGCTCTCATCATTACTACTATCACTTTCTACTTCACTGACATTGCTGAGGTCAAGCTCACCCATCGACCCACCATCAATGTCAGAGGGTGGCAACTGCTCCATCATTACATAAATACCAGAAAAACTTACTCAGTAAGCCACACCAAGCAGCACTGGAAATGTGGACTCATGGGGCAAGTTTGGTGCCTTTTAAGGTCATGTGACACACATCTTGCCATATATGTGTTGGTAATAATATAAAAATAATGTATTACAATTGGTCAATAGAAATTACATCACAATAGTGGCAATATGTGAGTGGTCAAAGTTTATGATGTTTCTTGACATATGGATTACACCACCAATGGCTGGAGTCCTTTATTTACAAACACAGACAGAACTGCCACCTCGCACTAGCAAATAACCCCAAAAGTGAGTCCTTGTGAACCCTCAATATCAACATATTTTAACTGTGACATAGGCGTGTCATGGGAGGTGCACCCGGTGCCTGGTGGGCTCATCAAGCTATGACATGCATGTCACAAAACACACATCTGGTACAGAAGGGGTTAACCTGCTCGACAGACACTTCATTCCCGCAGAGCAGATAAAGTACTTCAGTATTCAATTTACTTCTGACGCAATGATATGACAGTCGATTTGATATTTAAAGTAGTTGATGGTATTCGCATTTACTAATTCTGAGAGAAGATTGCTCCAATGGCACATGACTTGGTTTGAGAAGAAACTCCTGCCAATGTCTGTGTTACCTCACCTTGCTTGAATGGGTAAACCGTTATTCCTAGTTCCTGGGTTGGTTTGCAGTTCCAAGAACTTGGAGCAATCAATGTTATTTTCTTGCTACCTGAGCCATACCTTTTAAAATTCTAGCCTTCACACAGAGCCCCATCAAATTCATCACTACAATGTAAAATGATAAAAAATTATGAAGACACCTGTGGCACAATCTTCTATTTTCAATTTTTAACCACCTGTTTTCATCATGGGAGCAATTTGAGGGCTTTCTCTCCAGTGATATTGGTCTGCCTCTTCTTACCACTGAAGATTAAGAAAAAAAAGACTGCCAATTCCTTAGCCATTGCCTATTGGCAATAGAACACCTACATGCTGTCCATCAAACCTAAACTTCAGTAACTGAGGTCAGAGCACCCAGGGAAGTATGAGCCAAGCAAGTAATATCTCTATCCTAAATTTCAATCTAAAGCTGGATGTTGCGCCTATGCGTGCAACGACATCACTTGCTCTCGTGCCCACGACCTTGACTCTTCTGAATTTTCCACCATCTGGCTAAGACTTCATTGTCATTCTATTACTAAATACATCGGTGCTGTTTATCTCTCGCCTAACTCTACTAACTATGTAAAATTCTTTGACTATTTGAACTCTAAAGTGGAGCACATCTTGACTCACTCTCCCTTTGCTGAAATCTCCATCTTGGGAGATTTCAATGTTCACCACCAGCTTTGGCTTTCATCCTCTTTCACTGACCAGCCTGGTAAACAAGCCTACAACTTTGCTCTCCTCAACGACCTAGAGCAGTTGGTTCAGCACCCTACTTGTATTCCTGACCATCTTGGAGACAGGCCCAACATTCTGGACCTCTTCATTACCTCCAATCCTTCTGCTTACTCTGTCAAACTGTTCTCTCCGTTGGGCTCCTCCGATCATAACCTTATTTCTGTATCCTGTCCTATCGCTCCTGTACATCCTCTGAACCCGCCAAGGAGGCGATGCTTCTGGCATTTTGCTTCAGCTCGGTGGGACGACCTGAGGATGTACTTTTCCGATTTCCCGTGGAATGATTACTGCTTCCAGGAGAGACCCCCCTCTGTGTGTGCTCAGCGCATCACAGAGGTGATTGTCTCTGGAATGGAGGCATACATTCTACGTACTTTCTCTACTCCTCATGCTAAAAAGCCTTGGTTTAATCATGCTTGTTCTCGTGCTATTAAAGATAGAGAGGCAGCTCACAAAAGGTTCCAGAGCCTTCGAACTCCCGCTAACTTTGATCTTTACATTTCTGCCCGGAATCGTGCCAAATCTGTTCTCCGACTTACCAAAACTTCTTTCATTAATAGAAAATGTCAACACCTTGCTTCTTCTAATTCTTCCTGTGACTTCTGGCATCTAGCCAAAAATATCTCCTCCAATTTCACTTCTTCCTCTTTCTCTCTCCTTAACCCTGATGGCAGCACTGCCGTCTCATCTGTCTCTAAAGCTGAACTCTTCGCTCAAACTTTCTGTAAGAACTCCACTCTGGACGATTCTGGGCATATTCCTCCTGCTCATCCCCCCCGACTCCTTTATGCCTGTTATTAAGATTCTTCCAAATGATGTTTTCTATGCCTTCTCTGGCCTCAACTCTCAGAAGGCTTATGGACCTGATGGAGTGCCTCCTATTGTCCTTAAAAACTGTGCTTCTGTGCTGACACCCTGCCTGGTCAAACTCTTTCGTCTCTGCCTATCAACATCTATCTTTCCTTCCTGGTGGAAGTACTATGCCTTTGTACAGCCTGTGCCTAAGAAGGGTGACCGTTCCAATCCCTCAAACTACCGCCCTATAGCTTTACTTTCCTGTCTATCTAAAGCTTTTGAATCAATCCTTAACCGGAAGATTCAAAAGCACCTTTCCACTTCTAACCTTCTATATGATCCCCAGTATGGATTCCGCAAGGGGCGTTCTACTGGCGATCTTCTTGCTCTCTTAACTGACTCTTGGTCATCCTCTCTTAGCTGTTTTGGTGAAACTTTCTCTGTTTTGCTAGACATATCGAAAGCCTTTGATAGAGTCTGGCACCAGTCTTTGCTTTCTAAACTGCCCTCTTTCGGATTCTATCCCTCTCTCTGTTCCTTTATCTCCAGTTTCCTTTCCGGCCGTTCTATCTCTGCGGTGGTAGACAGTCACTGCTCTTCCCCTAAACATATCAACAGTAGCATTCCACAGGGATCTGTCCTATCACCCACTCTCTTCCTGTTATTCATCAATGATTTTTCCATAACAAACTGTCCTGTCCACTCATATGCTGATGACTCCACTCTGCATTATTCAACTTCTTTCAATAGAAGACCCTCTCAACAGGAAGTACACGACTCCAGACTGGAGGCTGCAGAACGCTTAACCTCAGACCTTGCTATCATTTCCGATTGGGGCAGAAGGAACCTTGTGTCCTTCAATGCCTCATAAACTCAATTTCTCCACCTATCAACTCGACACAATCTTCCAAACACCTATCCCTTATTCTTCGACAACACTCAGCTGTCACCGTCTTCAACACTAAACATCCTCGGTCTATCCTTAACTCAAAATCTCAACTGGAAACTTCATATCTCCTCTCTCGCTAAATCAGCTTCCTCGAGGTTGGGCGTTTTGTATCGTCTCCGCCAGTTCTTCTCCCCCGCACAGTTGCTATCCATATACAGGGGCCTTGTCCGCCCTCGTATGGAGTATGCATCTCACGTGTGGGGGGGCTCCACTCACACAGCTCTTCTGGACAGAGTGGAGTCTAAGGGTCGTATTACAAGACATTTCGCCGCCAAAGAACACATATTTGACAAGGCTTTCGTAGTTGTGGGCATTTCCAGGAGTTTTATGACCCTTCTTCTGTACCTTGAACCTCCAGAAACACTCATTAGAACCCGACTGACCCCCTCTTTGACCTTTAGAAATGGCTGATGTGAGAAGCGATAGTGTCTTGTAATACCGACCTAAGGCTCTTCGTCTCATCAGCTCTCCTCATACTGATAGTCTTCTACCTCTTAAATTCCGTCGCGATGTTGCCTCTCTTTCTATCTTCTATCGATATTTCCACGCTGACTGCTCTTCTGAACTTGCTAACTGCATGCCTCCCCCCCTCCCGCGGCCCCGCTGCACACGACTTTCTACTCATGCTCATCCCCTTATGCAAGAGTTAACCAGCATCTTCACTCTTTCATCCCTCACGCTGGTAAACTCTGGAACAATCTTCCTTCATCTGTATTTCCTCCTGCCTACGACTTGAACTCTTTCAAAAGGAGGGTACCAGGACACCTCTCCTCCCGAAATTGACCTTTCTTTCGGCCGCCTCTTTTGATTCTTTTTTGGGAGCAGCGAGTAGCGGGCTTTTTTTTATTATTGTTTTCTTTTTTGTGTGTTCCCTTGAGCTGTCTCCTTTGTTGTAAAAAAAAAAAAAAAAAAAATATATATATATATATATATATATATATATATATATATATATATATATATATATATATATATATATATATATATATATATATATATATACACCAGAAAATACCTACTGAAGACAGCTGTGGGATAACCTTCCAACACACTGCAGTGAAGAAAACATCTGGGCTGAGAGATACAGTGTTGTGTATTTATTGATACATATAAACAACTGTACATCATTTATAGCATAGGACAACGATGAGAACACCACACACACCATCATCATCATCATTATTAACCACCCAGCACCGACCAGTCATTCCTGTTGCCACCCAGGACACACACAGCTTGCCGCGGCCACCACTGCCACATCCACAACTGGTGTGCATACAGTGGTGGCGGCGGCTCACTGTCATCTATGTACATTGTGCCATGGAGCCTTTCCTTATACGTATCAATATTTAAAGAGTTCCTGTGTGTTTTATCATTGCTGTGAGAACTTTTGGGAGCCAGGTTTAGTAGGAAAGAGTGGGGTCATCAGTGTGTGATGTTCATGAAAGTTGACCATTAGTACAAACACAAGAGCAAGGTAAAATTGATGGCTTTGAATGTGAGCACGCAAGCACTTATTGGTATATCTAACCTCTAAAGATGATCTCTGTAAATTCTGTGATTAAATTATACATGTAAATTAGAAAAAAATAATGCGTGGAAAATTAAACTGTGGAGGCATCACTAAAATTTCCTGCATGGAAAATGCAAATTTTCTAGATCAACGGACAAAATATTCTCATTTATGACAAAATAAGGAAAAGAAAAATAAAGTTGTATTAAGACAGAAGGGAATACAGGTCAAAAGAGATACATGATTATCATGTTCTCACTTGGACTGTCAGACTATCTACAGAACTATCAGCTGTCTCACACACACCCGACTAGTTGGCGGTGGCTCCCATGGGGTTCAGTCCAGGCTCTCCCTTCTTGGCAATACCTGACAGCAGCTTCTTCACCTCAGCAATGGCTCGGCCAGGGTTGAGGCCCTGTGGGGGAGATGAAGGGTGTGGGTGGTCAGTTTATTTTTTGTTGGAGGATTCAAATGACTGGCAATCTGGTTTCTTCTCCATCCATAAGGTTAAGTTAAGTCATTAACCTGAATTATGTCTTTATGAACAGCTAGATATGATTTTCTTTATATCTCCTCAAAGTAGATTTCTGGCAAGTATATGGTGAACACATTAACAAAAAGCTCACAGCCCTACCTTTCTGAGTATTTTTATGTATGTGTGCTTGTGTGTACCTCTACATACCCCACAACTCAATCTCATACCTACACTTGGACAGATAAGAGGTTCAGATGGCTAGGTAAATGAACAGACACACAGCTACACACCTTAGGACAGGTCTTGGTACAGTTCATGATGGTGTGGCAGCGGTACACAGAGAAGGGGTCACGCAGCTTCTTGAGCCTCTCCTCAGAGTGCTCGTCTCGAGAGTCAATGATCCAGCGGTATGCCTGCATCAGCACTGCCGGGCCCAGGTACTTGTCTCCATTCCACCAGTATGAAGGACACGAGGTGGAGCAGCAGGCACACAGGATGCACTCGTACAGTCCATCCTGAGGGGACACAAGGCAGGGGGTTAAGTTGGATCTTATGTGGCTGAATGTTCTTTAAGATGCTTGCTGCAGCCCACCATTTAAATATCCTAATGTCTACAGTAATATTTCTTAGACAACTTAAATTTATAACCACAATGAAGAATATTTATATGAGAGTACAATAGGTTACACAATCTACACATGACAGCACATGAGATCCCATTATTCACCATCTGCCTTCCAATCCAGAAATTTGCCTAAAATCTATTAAAAAACATCAATCATATTTCCATTAACTACACACCATCCAAAGCACCCAACAGTTACCCACCAGTTTCTTGCGGTCATCAACAGACTGTAGGTACTGCTGGTCGCCTGGCTTGAGCCCATCCTCGCGCTGCAGCCAGGGCTGGATGGAGCGGTACTGCTCATAGAAGTTGTTCATGTCTGGCACCAAGTCCTTGATCACGTACATGTGTGGCAGTGGGTAGATCTTGGTGGCCTTGGTGAGGTTGGTGTCGATCTTGCTGCGAGGGGGAAAAAGTGCCAGTGATGAACGATGAGTGATAGGATTAGTAACGTGTTGATCTACTACTTGACTACTAGGCTACTTAACCGACGTGATATCAAACAAGTTGACACTATTGTTTTAGATTTTGCCAAAGCCTTCAACAAAGTCCCGCACAAAAGACTGACATTAAAATTGAAATACTACGGTATTTCAGGACCTATTCTTCACTGGATCACTGCATTTCTTACTAACAGGACTCAACGTGTTCTTCTTGACGGATCTTCATCTGACACTGTCCCTGTTTCTTCAGGTGTCCCACAAGGCACCGTTCTTGGGCCCCTTCTTTTCCTTCTGTACATTAACGATCTTCCACTGTCAACGCCTAACTCTTCCACTAGACTATTTGCCGACGATAGTTTACTGTTTAGAGCAGTAAAGACTACTGATGACTGCAGACTACTACAAAACGACTTGGACGCCCTTGAGCGGTGGGAGCGCACCTAGCAGATGCACTTCCGACCAGACAAATGCAAACTATTAAGATTCACCAGAGCGCACAACCTCATCCATCACACTTACACTTTCCACAGTTCAGATTTAGAATCAGTTCACACACACAAGTACCTTGGTATCCATCTCTCAACTAACTTGAAATTCAACACCCACAAAGACCATATCAGTGCCACAGCCAACAGAACACTGGGGTTCCTGAGGAGGAATTTACATAACTGCACACCTGACATTAAACACATAGCTTATGACACACTTGTGAGACCAACACTGGAATACTGCTCCACGGTGTGGGATCCTTACACACACAGAAACATTGATAGGTTAGAACAAATCAACAACAAGGCGGCTAAGTTCATTACAAACAATTACACTCGAATGCCTGGAATCACAACACAGATCAAACAACAGATAAACATGGACCCTCTTCACATACGCAGACAAGCACGCAGACTTACACTTATGTACAAGATCACAAACACTCACATTGACATTGACCCACAAACATACCTACACAACGCAAACAGTCAATGTACTCATAACACACACATCCATAAATACCAAACATATCACACTAACACTGACGCATACAAGCACTCATACTTTCCACACACCATACGGGACTAGAACAGCCTCCCTCAACAGATTTTAGACTGGTACAATAGACTCATTCAAAAAACAAATACATACTCATTTGGCACCACAACACACCAACACTAACAATTACACTTGATTCACTTCCCTCCCCTGCACACTCGGCTCCCCCGTCCCCCCAACAGCCTGCAAATATGCGTGTTATGCACCTGTACGAGTGCCCTGCGCATCATTAATCCAGATCCTGATCCAGATCTTACTGTGTTGGTAAAGTGTGAGTACTGTGGTGATAAACTTGGCTGGTGTAGGTGATGATACTGTGTGTGAAAGTGTTTGGGTTTAGCATGTCACACTGTGAAGGGAAACACATGATGATAAGCTGTGGTGATGAAAAAGGGAAAGCATGGCATGTTTACAAGGTAAGGATGGCTAAAGGGTCTATTTGTATTACTAGACTTCCAAGGAAAACACATACAAAAGTAAATATGGGATGGGAAAAGGTTTTATGATGTGCATTAGGCTAATAAGAGAATGAGACCTCATTATTATTATTTTCAAATAAAAAGGGGGATTTATTTGTCTTACACTTAGCCAGAATATAAGTCACTACAATTCAAGTAATCTCTCCTACATAACACACAAATAAACACAGAAGCCACCACTGCTGGACAGGACCCAGTATTACCTGATGCAGGCAAGAGTGTTCACACCACCAATGTTCATGCTGCAGGAGCCACAGATGCCCTCCCTGCAGGATCGACGGAAGGTCAGTGAGGAGTCCATTTCATTCTTGATCTTCAGCAGGGCATCGAGCACCATGGGACCGCACCTGGTGACATTGAGAAGGTGAGACAACGAAGTAATAAGGAGGTGGAGGTAGTGGTAACAGGATGAAAGAAAATGATTGAAAATTTGACACTGTGATGATGGGAAAGTAATGATGAATGTTTGCTGGAGACACAGCACCTGGCGATATTGGAAAGGTAAGACAATGGAGGAAGGTAATACAAACAGTGATGATAAGGTGGAGGTTGAGGTAACAGGATGAAAGAAAAGGATGAAAAATTTGATGGTATGATAATGGGGAGGTAATGCTGAATATTTGTATTAGGTATTGCACCTAGCGACATTGGGAAGATAAGACAACAGAGTGACAGTGAGGTGAAGGTAGTGGTGACAGGATGAAAGCAAGGGATAGAAAATTTGACTGAGGATGGGAAGGTGATGAATGTTTATATAAAGTCAGGTATACTACAACAAACTGAATTTACCATGGATTACACAACAAAGTAGATAAACAGGTAATCAGGGTAAGGTTGTCAAGTGAGAAATCCAAATGTTGCAATGAATGTGTGGTGTGACAAGGGAGGGCAGGATCAGACATGCAAGGATCAGAGAAACAATGAAGGTCGTGGAAGTTTAAAAAAGACACAAGAGGCAAGACTTAGATGGTACGGACATGTCATGAGGAGTGATGGAAAAATACGTTACGAGAAAAGATCACTGGAAATGGAAATACAAGGAAGGAGAGGAAGACCCAAGACAAGATGAAAAGATTACACAGCAGTGAATATGCGAGAGAAGGGTCTGAATACTAACATGGCAGGCGACAGAGGCAGGTAGAGGTGTGTCATCAAGAGACAAGAATAGTGACCCCATATAAGGATGGACTAATAAAGCTGATAAGAAAGAAAGGCAAGGTTGTCAGGTGTGCCCCTCATCATACTCACGCATTCAGGTCCACCTCGTAGGTCTGCATGTGGGGCTTGTCACCCTGCTTCTCGGGGTCCCAGCGGTACACTGCGAACTTCTTGATTCTCTTCTCCTTCACCGGCTCGGGCGCCGCCGCTGCCGCTGTGCTCTGGCATCGCACCTGTGGAGGAAGGGATAATAGGGTGATGTGATATGTGTTGGTGTATCTGTAGTATTTGAATCACTCCTATACGGTACTTATAAATTAACATGGATTTCTTTTCTTTTTCCTCCTTCAACACCGATTTATTTTTCCTTCTCTTCTTTCCCCATTTTTCTTTTGCTGCTCCTATTTTTGTCTGTTTAGTGTTTTTCTTATTCTCTACTTTCTCTTCCTTGTCCTTTTGTATTTTTCTTTTTATTTCCTCTTCTGCTTCCTTAGCCTTCTTGTTCTTTCTTGTCATTGTTCTCCTCCTCCTCTATTACATTTAATCTTTCCACATTAGTAGGTACCAATATTATTGCATAAAGTGGGTTACCTGTGGTATAACTGGATAATCTGTCAATATCTCAATTCATACCCAGACACACCAACATTCACTCTATTAATTCATTACAAGCTTTTTTCCACCTATCCAAGCTCACCATCTGTTTATAATTACCATTTATTCAAGCCTGCACTGCTGATAAAAAAAAAGGAAAAAATCCAGTGCTAAAATATGCAACAATTTGGTGCATCTGTATAATGTATTTTGTAACTTTTCTTGTTTAACATAAAAGCAATTCCTTAATACATTTTAACTTTTCCACATTGTACATAGGATAGAATGGAAAACCAGACTTCTTGAATCATAGAGATGGTGACATGACCTTTGTATAACATCTCTGTATATAAAAACAACCATTTATTAATTTATACTCACACACAAACATCATTTCAGCCTCTGCTCATTCAGTGTGATCCACTTTGTACTCTTCTACATGTAAGAGTTTACCTATGTTGTGTAAGTTTTGAGTAACTGCCAAATTCTATATAAAGATTAACCTTTACACAGTACATTTGAGCTAAGTGAAAAAAAAATGTAAAAAAGGTTGTAATGACTGAATAGAGGGTGAATGTGTCCTTGGGTTTAATTAAATTGAGTTAAATGACAAATTACCAGGTGAGTGTTGGCCCTTACAAAACCTTTCACCTGGCCACTGTACCTTCAAGATGTCAAGGTTAGGTAAAGTTGGGGACAGATATCAGAGCATTAATTATACCTATCTTGACCCCCTTCTGAGTAACATCCTTTAATACAACAAAACAATAGAGATCAGGTGAGTGGTGGCCCTTACACAACCCTTTACCTGGCTGCTGCACCTTCATGATATCAAGGTAAAAGTTGAGTTTGGGGCAGATATCAGTGCATTAATAATACTTATCTTGACCCCTCCTGAGTAATATCCTTTCAATACAATAAGGTAGAGCAGGTGAGTGGTGGCCCTTACACAATCCTTCACCTTCACCTCAAGTTATCAGCGCATCAATAATACTAATCTTGGGCCCATTAATAATACCAATCTTGACCCCTTCTGAGTAATATCCTTTTAATACAACACAACAACAGAGATCAGGTGAGAGATGGTCCTTAGTCCTTACACAACCCTTCACCTGGCAGCCGTACCTTCGAATTATCAGCGCATCAATAATACTAATCTTGGGCCCATTAATAATGCCAATCTTGACCCCTTCTGAGTAATATCCTTTCAACACAACAACAGAGATCAGGTGAGAGATGGTCCTTAGTCCTTACACAACCCTTCCTGATAATTCGAAGGTACGGGTTTACCAAGTAAGTAAACCCGTACCTTCGAATTATCAGCGCATCAATAATACTAATCTTGACCCCTTCTGAATAATATCCTTTTAATACAACAATAAAGATCAGGTGAGAGATGGTCCTTACACAACTCTTCACCTGGCAGCCGTACCTTCGAATTATCAGCGCATCAATAATACTAATCTTGGGCCCATTAATAATACCAATCTTGACCCCTTTTGAGTAACATCCTTTCAACACAACAATAGAGATCAGGTGAGAGAGGTCCTTACACAACCTTTCACCTCCGAGGCCAGCCGAGTTATATCACCATCAGCTGACCAGAGGGGCGGCTACACAGACGCCCCAACAAACACACACACGTGCACGCACACACATCCTAGGCCAACAGACGTGTACGGTGATGCTTATTCTTTATCCTGCCTGAGTACTTACAGCGGCCTGACGGCACAGAGAGCCAAAAGAGCCCGAGGAAAAAAGGCGTACGGACGCACTGGCCATGACGCAAGACTACTGCCGGACTGGCGAGGGACCCCGATGATAAACCCCAAAAATAGCCCTAGATATACCCTAGCAATAAGGATAACTTCTCTTGATTATTATTCACTACCGACACTACGAACGCAATCATTTTCTATTATAATGGGTTGTGTTACGTGGAGTTACGTCCGTTATAAATTTTGTTTGCCTGTTTTTGCTCAGATTCTGGGTGCAGTCCCGTACGTGTGCGTGTTCTACCTTTTTAGTTTCATGGTGCTGCCTACATATATATCAATAGTTGTACAATCACATTATGTACTGCCTCGGAATTGGGATGGCAGCTAGGTTCCTCCCTTCTCCTTTAATGGTTGTATACCTGCAACACTATGCCCCTTTTATTAATCATTATTCACTATTTATGAGAAGAAAGCACTACTATGCATGTTGTGTAATTTATCAAACGAGGTTATGAGGTTTATTTTAATGTTAAGTTTCTCTTTGTGAATATTTGTTGTATAAGTCCCCTTCGCAACAAGGTAATTTCCCTGCAGCAGGCTGGTGCAGGGTAGGCACGGCGGGGTGCGTGTTAGCCTTATTACACAAACCGTTCCTCTGCCATTCACAGCATTAATCCACCTACACTAAACTGAGGCAATGTGGCGGGGTAAGTTTGTCAAGTTTGCATCAGCATAGCCATAATTTCCGTTCAGTTTTTCATCACAAGCCTATTCTGATGGGCTCCGAGAATGAAGCGGCAAATTCAATATGTCGCATTTCTCACGGGTAGCCTGTAGCGCAGTGGTAGCGCGCTCGGTCCACAGCCGAGAGGTCCCGGGTTCGATCCCCGGCAGGATGAGACGGATGGGCGGTCTCTTCAATCCCGTGTCCACTGTCCACCCAGCAGTGATTGGGTACCGGGTGTTAGTCAGGGGTTGTGACCCTGCCTCCCGGGGTGATGGAGGTGGAGGAATCCTGTGTCACAGAAGTTCCCTTTGGTGCAACCCACTTTGTGCATTAGTAGGGTGGTGCACGTTCACGGCCAGCAGCTGCCATTCTGCGCTAAAGCGTTGCGTGCAGCCTCCAGTGTTTCTATGTCTGTGTTGAGGGGGTCGCAGACTCACTGACTTCGACTTAAATGTCGCCTCCGATCCTGGCCTCAGAAGAGCCAGAGTTCGCCGTTCGGCCGTCGGGTTTCGCGCCTTCTTCGGGCTTCGCACAGGATGATTCCACAGCCTCACTTTTGTGGTTGTAATATTTTTTCTCATTTGTGTGTATGGTGTCAATAGGAAGAAAATATCAATTTACACACACACATACCTTCTTTTCCCTTTTTTTTCAACTCCCCTGGGAAGTAACTCAGATTAGCTAATTCCCAACTTTTCTGGTTGCAACCCTAAATACAGCGACCTATTGACCTGGCGACCCTAAATTAATGCGCGAAGATGTAGTAGCTATTTCCAGCTAGTTATTTTCTTTCTACATATTAAAGTTTCAGATATTTCTGGTTTTATCCACCGCCTCCTCCGTCTGCTTGGCGGACGAGTAGAGGTTATACGCGAATGCTACTCGTATGACGACTCGTATATGACGTGTCGTATGTAGCTACGTATATGTATTGTATGTGTCACGTGTGTCATGGGTGCTTTATTACAACGCTACTTTTCTTAGTATGTGCTTAGGAGAGTCTTCTTGCTGTCCTACTGAAGTATTTATACTACATTACTGAAAAATCTAACTGACTTATTAAAAATAAATAAATAAATAAATAAAAATCCCTCCAGCGACCATCAGAAACACTCTCACGACCCTAATTTTGGTCGGGACCATGGTTTGGGAACCACTGATTTAAGCGGTTAAACATGAGTGTCGAAGAATAGCAAATATTTAATCAAATATTACACCTACAAGCGAAGAAGTAACAAGCTGCGGTGTCAGAGAAAACGAACCAAATCAAGATTGTTTCAGGGTAACTTCATTGATAAAAAAAAAATTGTTGTGCTCTATCATGATACTTTTCCTTCATTCGTACCCTCTTGTTATGGTATTACTTAGTTTTCTTTGTGTGTTATTCCTCATAATCAGGAGGAAAACGAATGGCACCCTTCACACACTGGGCAACCGAATGGAGATCGAGTTCATGCCTGCCAGGCCAGGGGCGGGGACAGTTAGAAAATGACGGTATTGTTTTCAAAGGTAAAAAATATCGGAAAAAAATAATGTACAATGAATAGACTAAGAAATTATTTAGATTGTTTACCTGTCCACACCACTGATCGAGTTGCTTGCTTATGAAATGCCCCGAGATTTGATTTTCTTTTCTACTATTCTCTCGGCCCCACACGTCCTCTGCGTGTAGCGAAACACACGAAAAATTAATCAAGACACGGAGAAGGCCAAAAAGGTACTCCACTTGCAAAATCGCTAAATGGGTAATGGGAGCTAGGCTCCCTTATCAGGCCTAGTCGCCGCACTACACATATAACTGTGTGGTCCACACAACGTGAAGCAAGCATGGATGCTATCTAAATGAAAGTTATCCTCGATAATTATTCTATTGCAACCCCTCAAGCCCCATATAGGGGCTATTTTCCAATGACTTAATTCCAGCCCCACCCCCATCCCGCTTCACCTGCCCCATACCACTGCCCCCATATCCCACAACCTTCTGTGCAGCCCCACCCACCCTCACCTCCCCTAGCTAATTCCATCCTAGCCCAAAAGAGAGTGTAGGGGAGAGGGGATAAGGTTAGGGAAGAGGAGGGTCAGGGGAGTAGGATGTGGTATGCCTTACACTCTCTCTCTCTCTCTCTCTTACACACACACACAACCAGTGAGGAAGCTTTATCAGCATCTTAAAATAAATAATGAGATGGAGAATAATGTCCAGAATAAGCTCATACGAGTTAATGGGCCAACTGCATTATTATCAACCCAAAGGATGATGGAGGCAGAGGAAATGGAAGGAGGCAAGACAGACAAATTAAAATAATGACAAAAAACACAATCAGTGAGAAAATTGAAAAAGAAACAAGAGACCAACTTCTTAGTTTTATTATCATTACCATAAGTGTGTGTGTGTGTGTGTGTGTGTGTGTGTGTTTACCTATTTGTAGTATACAGGGCCTGAGCTCAAACTTGGTCAGTCCTGTCTCCCACAATCTCTCTCTCTCTCTCTCTCTCTCTCTCTCTCTCTCTATATATATGTGTGTGTGTGTGTGTGTGTGTGTGTGTGTGTATTTACCTAGTTGTGAAATACAGGAAAAGAGCCATACTAGGCTCGTGCTGTCCCGTCTCCATAACGCTTATTATCCAGTTTGGCTTTAAAATTCATGAATCGTTTTTGCACACACAGTCTCCTCGCCAAGTCCGTTCCATGTTGTTATGCTTGTTATGTGCGTGTGCGTGTGTGCGTGTTCTAGCATTAGCAACAAAGAAAGTCACCTATGTTTACATGATTATAATAATATGAAGAAAATAAATAAATAAATAAAACTCAGAAAGAAACCAAAAACTCTACATAATTTCATCACAACCTTAACAATTACAGTAATAAAAACAACCACCTACACCAAAGCTAGTGTTATTTTTCCTCCTCCTTCCCTGGTTTCTTTGCTGCTCTCTTACTGTTGAAGTTGTCCATCTTCTTTGCTAATTTCCTCTCCAGCTGCTTCCTCTTATCTTCAGAAGGTTTCTTTGAGGGCACCCCACTGCCGGGATACAGTACTCCCTCCCTTGAGATAACCTGTTTATGGGGGAAAGTTAAAAGCAAGAGTAAGGTTGTGTTTTTGGAAGGATAAGAGCATAGACTATCTATTTTGCAGTCATTTGTAGAGTTAGGGCAGAGAATACTAAAGAGAGTAAAACCTGGTTGGGAGAAGAGAGGATGAAGCTATTGAGTTTAGGTAAGGTGTCTATGTCTTAACACAGTAGCAACGACGGGCCAAATTTGTGGCTTTACCGTGTGGCAGCGACAGGCCAAATTTGTGCCATGATATAAATCCCTCAAAATAGATGATACATAAACTGATCACAAATGCTTTGATATATATTATGAAATGGTTTGTGTGAATGATGATTTTTTCAAATTTTTCTCGCTTAGAGGGACCATTAAGAAACATGATCCTCACTGCTACCGGGTTAAAAAAGTCTTGAAACACATGACAGAGAGGAACTAACAGTAAATATCAACAAAAGAAGACTACATACTTTGTTGTATGGACAGTCATTTTTTTGATAGTATACAACTCTTTGACGACTGTTTGGGTTAGGGTTACTCTAGGACAGAGAGCAACTAACAGTGCAGTAGACCCTCCATTTAGCATGTTTCTTTTTAAGGACACACACAAAAAGTTTACCAGTCCAAAATCGATAAATCCCACTGAAATAACACCTCCATATTGCATGAATTTCTTTTCATGTTAAATAGAAGACCTACGTACTGTAAACATCAACAGAGGAACACCCAAATTTGTTACACTAAAAGACCCACACACCCAGTCCCCAATACTATTCCCCATGACCCCAATAATCACCCCAGAGCCCCAGTAAGAAAGATCCCTTGCACTCCCTACCCCTAATATACCCCCCCCCATGACCCCAAATGATTGTCCCCAGCCCCAGCGGCACTCACTGTTCTAGCGTGCTGGCGTGCGAGGGGGCCGCAGCCATGCACCTCAGCCATATGGTGTGCCAGACAGAAGGTGCGGCGGCAGAAGGGGCAGAGCTGGAAGATGACGGAAGTGGGGGTCTTGCAGCGTGGCTCGGAGCACGTGTTGTTGTCCTGTGGTGGTGGTGGTGGTGGTGGTGAGGGGAATAGATGGAAGGATGAGAGAAAAGGAGGAGGAGGATTGGATGGAAATGAAGGAATGAAGGTGGTGGTGGTGGTGGTGGTGAGGGGTACAGATAGAAGGATGGGTGGATGGAAATGAAGGAATGAAGGTTGTGGTGTTGGTGGTAGTGCAGAGGGGTAGAGATGGAGGGATGAGAGGAAAGGAGGATGGATGGGTGGATGAAAATGAAAGAATGAAGGTGGTGGTTGGTGGTGGTGATGAAAGGAAGGTGAGGCAGGGAGGAGGAGGAATGAAGGGTGGAAGAAGTGCAGGAATGGAAGGAAATATTGAAGATGAAGAGATGGATGGATGAGAAAATGAGGGAAAGAAGAAAGGAAAGAAGGATGGAAATATTGATGAGATGAACAGATGAAAAAAAAGATGAAAGGAAGGAAGGAAAGCAGGGAGGAAAAATGAAAGAGAAGAGATTGATAGAAGAAAGGAAGGAAGGAAGGGAACAAGGAAAGAAGATAAAAAAAAAAATAAAAAAAAAAAAAAAAAAAAAGATAAAAAACCCAGAAAGGAAAGAGAGGGAGAGAAGAAAACTTTAAATCAATTGAATATACATTAAACAAGAGTGATATAATACTCAAACCATGCAAAATTTGTGTATTGAGAGCTATGTTTGATACAAGCTGATATGGAGACATGAGAAAACACTTACCTAAAACTCTACAAACCATAACCAGGTAAATTTGCTCTTAATTACTACAAATATCAAGGTAAGAGCACTGTTGCCAGATTATCGTACACGGACCCCCTTATTTACCGGTTTCTGAGCCATTTCTCTCATCAAAAAAACATCAATAATTAACCATTTTAATTCTAACTATATATTAAGGCAGCTATTGGGGTCGAGGAGGCAGTTTTTGGGTCGGAAATTGGGAAACATATGAGGCTGAGTACGACAGTTTAGCAGCGTTGGGAAAGAGGTAACACACAGCCACCTCACCTCACCGTTGCCAGATTCTCGTACTCAGAGCATAGTATTTACCGGTTTCTGACGCCTAACTATTGCCAAGAAACATCAGGAATTAACTATTTTAACGATAATTATAAATGAATCTCCTTATTGGGGTCCACGAGACAGTTTTTGGGTCGGAAGTCGGTAAATATAAAAGGCTGAGTAAGACAATCTGGCAACGTTGCCTCACCTTGACAAACTTGTTGATTAAGCTGTCAAAATCTTCTTCCTCTTCCTCCTCCTTCTGCTTCTTGTTGCTCTTTCCACTTCCCTTTTTGCTACTCTTCTTTTTCACATTCTCCTTGTTCTATAAAAGGGAATGAATTTAATTATATCTTTGCACTAGACAACACGGACAAACTATTACTCTACCTCCATTATCACCCTCTTTCTCTTTCCATTTTACTGAACTACTACATCAAAATAAATAAATAAATAAGTAATTTTTTTTAGAGTAGAGGAAGCAACTCAAGGGTACAAAAAAAGGCCCGCTAATCACTGCCTCCACAAAGAAGAATGTTAAAGTGCGTCTGAACGGAGTAGAATGAATAACCAAAATAAAATAAAATCCATAACCTTCAAAACTTTCAAGATTACACCCACACACTACCTCATACTTCTTACTGATGTACTGGTCTCTAGAGTTGTATAAATAAATAAAATAAATTAAAATCCACATCCTTCTAAGCTTTCAAAATTACACACCCACATACTAACTCACACTTCTCACTGATGTACTGGTCTCTAGAGTTGTATAAATAAGTTAAACAAATTAAAATCCACATCCTTCTAACTTTTCAAAATTACACCCACACACTAACTCATATTTCTCACTGATGTACTGGTCTCTAGAGTTGTATAAATAAATAAAATAAATCAAAATCCACATCCTTCTAACCTTTCAAAATCATGCACCCACACACTAACTCACACTTCTTGCACTGGTCTCCTGCTGCTGCTGCGTCTCTCTGCTCCGGCGCTCACACTGGACGCTGTGGAGGCCGTAATTTGGCAGCGGCACATCCTTCCCACACACTGGACAAGTCTTAGTCTGCGGTGCTGCATTCACCCCTTCCTCCACTTCCACATATTTTCCATCTATAAAGCGCGTTCTAACTTTCTTTATGGCAGTTACATTGTTCTCTAGATTTCTTTTGGGTATTGCGCCTCCCTGTGTGTTACTGTGTTTGTCTTCTGGTAATGATGGTACTGTTTCTGTGCTATGTGGTAAAAGTGGCCCAATGTCTGCTTCTTCGTCCCTTATGGAATTCCTATCGCCTCCTTTAGTTTTTATGTGCAGTGACCTTTCGTTATCTGCAGTTTTTTTATCTTCCATTTCCTTGGTGCCTTCCTGAATGCTTTTGTTTTGTTTTTGTATGACAATGTGACGCCTCTTCCCTTTCCCCTCGCTCTGGTGCATCAGTCCCAGCTCATCGCACACCCCATGCACCACGCTCCTCTCAAATGCACTCATCTTGGACGGCAGCCTCAGACTCTCCTCCGGTGACTCCAGGAACTCTGCTATCATCGCCTCAACTCTTGCTCTCTCTTCTTGCTCTGCTGTCAAACACTCTTCCTTTTCCTCTACCTCCTGCTCTTCCTTACCCTCCTGCTCTGTTATCAGTTTGTTGGAGGGGCGTTTTTTTATTACAATATGCCGTTCTTTCCCATCTCCTTCGCTGCTGTGGTCAAGATCAAGTTCCTCGCATATCTGGTGGATCAGTCGCCTCTCGAAAGAGTTTAGATTCGGTGGGAAGCTATATGTCGAGTTTGGTGAGGCGAGGAATGACTTAACGATGTCTAGGTACTCCTGTTTCCTCTTCTGGTTATCTTCCTCACTCGGCTGTTTCTGCTGCTTTTGTTGTTGCTGTTTGGGCTTCTTGCTGGTGGAGTCCTTTGTGTCTTTCTTGGCGGTAACTGGTGCTCTTTTATCGCTTTTTTGGGCCCAACTGAGACATTCTGGCATCCGTACCTCAGTGTTGTCCAGTTCTGTATGATAGAGGAAAGTCATCTTTATCTGTGTCTTTCTTTGTCTCTCCTTCTCAACCTTACCCCTGTCCTACTTCTACCAATCTTTGCCCAATACTATTTCCCTGAAGGACCTCACATCCCTATCAACACCTCTACCTCATTCCATCCCTTCCCCTGCAGCTCCTCCTCATCTCCTTTTTATTCATCCTGTTCCCACTTTCTTCCTCTCCCTGCATTTCCCTTCCCTCCTTCATCCGTTTCCACTCCAGTCATCTCTCTTTCCCTGCAGTTCTGTTTCCTAACCTACCTTTCCTTCATTCTGTTCCCCTTCTCTTCCTCACCCTCGCCATATCTCTCTCTTCCTGCAGTTCCCTTCCCTCCTTCATCATGTTTCCACTCCAGTCATCTTTCTTTCCCTGCAGTTCTGTTTCCTAACCTACCTTTCCTTCATTCTGTCCCCACTCTCTTCCTCACCCCAGCCATGTCTCTCTCTTCCTGCAGTTCCTTTTCTTGCCTTCCTTTCCTGCACTTCCCTTCCCTCCTTCATCTTGTTTCCACTCTCTTTACTCCAGTCATCTCTCTTTCCCTCCCTGCAGTTCTGTTTCCTAACCTACCTTTCCTTCATTCTGTTCCCCCTCTCTTCCTCACCCCAGCCATGTCTCTCTCTTCCTGCAGTTCCTTTTCTTCACCTTCCTTTCCTTCATTCTGTCCCCACTTTCTTCCTAACCCTGGTCTTATTTCTCTCCCTGTAGTTCCTTTTCTTTACCTTCCTTTCCTTCATCCTGTGTCCACTTTCTTCCTAACCCTGATCTTATTTCTCTCCCTGTAGTTCCTTTTTCCTTACCTTCCCTTCATTCATCCTGTCCCCATTCTACTCCTCACCCCAGTCATTCAGTCCTTTCTCACCCTGTTTCCTTGTGTCTTCAATTCCTTCACCCTGTCTCTCACTAATCTCACACTTCAGTTATTTCTCTCCCTCTGTCTTCATGTCCCTCTTTTCAAGTTATCTCTCACCCACACCTTTCTCCATGTTTTCCTTTCCTTCATGTCTCATCCACCTCACATCCTAGTCACCCTAATTATCTCGATCTCTCTTTCTCTCACCCTGTCTTCATCTCCCTCCTTTCAATCTCTCTGTCATCCACACCCTTTCTCTTTATTTTCCTTTCCTTCGTCCCTCATCCACCTCACATCCTAGTCACCCATACTCTCTCTTTCTTACCTTGCTGGAACTCATGAGCCGTCTTCACCAGGCCGTGGCGGGTGAGGTGGTCAAACAAGGTGCGGATGAAGGGGTGTCGGCCGGCTGTCTCGGAGTCCCCAATGAGTGCCAAGTGCCGTCGAGCGCGAGTCACTGCCACGTTGAGTCTCCTGTCCTCGCTCAGGAACCCAACAGTGCCTGGTGAAAAGAAAGGAGTGCCAGTAAGGGTGAGAGAAGGAACTAGGGTGACAAAGATGGTGAGGAACAGAGTAAAGAAAGAAGATATGGTAATAGGGTGAGAATGAGGGAGTGTTAGTGTGAAAGAGTGATTAGGTGTGTGAATAAGTATTAGAATGAGTAAAAGAGTGCTAATGTGTGTAAGTGAATGACTGGATGATAAGGTATGTGAGTAAATGTGCTAGTGAGTAATGGAATGAGTCAGGGATTGCTAGTGAAAAATGAGTAAGTGAAGGGTGATAAGGCAAGTAAGTATTAGAATGATTGGAGTGATAATGTGTGTTACCACCGATCAGAGAGACAAAGAGAGTGTGAAAGAGACAGAAGAGAGAGAGAGAGAGAGAGAGACAGAGTTAGAGAGAGAGAGAATGTCGGGTAAGAGGTCAGTGGTTGATGTTTACGTGTTCGCCAGTCTTATCGCATAGGGTTAATGTAGTGAATGCTAACATAAGGCCCTGAGGATGTGTGTGTGGGTGAATGATTGGGGGATTAAGTATGTAAGTAAATGGGTAAGTGAGAAATGGAATGAGTGAGGGAGTGCTGGTATGAACAAGTGAGCAAAAGGGTGATAAGGTATGTGTATGAGAGAGAAAGTAAATTATGTCAGAGTTATTGTATGAGTGGACATGAGGAACAATGTAAGTGTGAAAGCCTCTCCTTACACACATATCTCAGTGCCCTTCTTACATTTTGCTCCCCTTTTCCCACAATACAATATTACCCTTCAGGCCTTTCCCTACCCATCCTGTATATGCCTTCTCCTTCATCACCTTTGTTATGTTACAGAATTAATGTTAAAGATGATTATTATGTTAGTGGCTCATTAATTTTGGTTGGTGTTCACTCTACAGCTAATTACGAGATATGCCTTGTTATTAAGTTCTGTCTTATCAATTCATAACTCATTTCAGTGTCTCCTTTCCTAATTAGGTTCCAATTTTATGCTACAGATGAGTATGGAGTTATGAGGGGAATAAATCCTTGTATCATGAAGGAGTCTGATCTCATACTACAACCCTCCTCACCTTGCTTGTTGGAACGGACGAGGGACACCACCACCGCCTCCTTCTCCCTGCCCTGAAAGCCATCCACAGACCGCACCTCAACTCTAGGGTATTCTGATGCCAGCAGACCGCGAACCATCTCCACCTGCATACCGATTGGATTTAGTGTTTTAATCCTTGTAATTGAGACATGGGATAGGAAATCATGAGTAAACATATCAAATAGTAAAAAAATACTTATATAAAAAGAATATTGTGGAAATGAAGCATAACCACGTAGGAATAAAACATAAATATTAAAGATATGATAAAGTAAGACCACAGGAGGAGAGGATAAGCCATTAAATTATGACAGAATAGAGAAAGGAAAGAGAAAATACTCAAAATAAAAAGGAATCAGCAATCACAATAAAGGAAACTTAAGTACTCTATATAGAAAAGAAGCCAAGTATGTACTAATAATAGAAAATCTCCAGGCAAGACAAGGTTAGGTTAGGTTGTTTTACTACTAAATTATTAAGAAAAGAGGTAACTGATAAAGACACTAGACAAAACAAGAAAGAACTCAGACTAAGGACAATTACAGGGCCATGAAGATTAGGTTAGGTTAGGACAATTGTGGAAATGTTACAATACTAAGGCAGACACACACACACACACACACAAAAAAAAAAAAGACAAACAACAAGACAACAAATAACTCAGACTAAGGACAATTACAGGGCCATGAAGATTAAGTTAGGTTAGGACAATTGTGGAAATATTACAATACTAAGGCAAACACACACACACAAAGCATATAAAGAAACTAGAAAGAATACAGAGGATGGCATCAAAAATGGTCCCAGAGTTGGAGGGATTAATATACGAGGAAAGATTAAAGGAAATGAACTTAACAACACTGGAACAAAAAAGAGAAAGGGGAGACCTAATCCAAATTTATAAATTATTAAACAAAACAGATGAAGTAGATAATGAAGAACTGCTATTAACAGAAGGAAACATAAGCAGAAATACAAGAGGACACAGTAAAAAACTGAGAAAGGGGAGATGCTTGAGAGACACAAAGAAGTATAGCTTCCCGCAAAGAAATGTAGAGGTTTGGAACAGTCTGAGCGAGGATATAGTATCAGCGAGGAGTGTGCAAAGCTTTAAAGGTAAGTTGGATAAATGCAGATACAGAGACGGGACCACACGAGCATAATGCCCAGGCCCTGTAAAACTACAACTAGGTAAATACAACTAGGTAAATACACACACACACACACACACACACACAAAATATATATATATATATATATATATATATATATATATATATATATATCTATCTATCTATCTATCTATCTATCTATCTATCTATCTATCTATCTATCTATCTATCTATCTATCTATCTATCTATCTATCTATCTATCTATCTATCTATCTATCTATCTATCTATCTATCTATATATATATATATATATATAAATATCTATCTATATATATATATATATATATATATATATAGACAAACAAGACAACAAATAACTCAGACTAAGGACAAATTACAGGGTCATACTTGCAGATTAGGTTAGGTTAGAACAATTGGGGAAAAATTACATTACAAAGGCAGACACACACACACACAAAAAGAAAAAAAATATAGACAAACCCAGACTAGAACATAAACTGAAAGGCCACACTTACTTAAAGGGTATATTAAGTTGTGGAACATTAGGTTAGGCTAAGTTAAGATGAAATTAATCTTCATCATAAGGAAACTAGTAGGCATGAGGACATATCAAAAGGCCATTCTAACTTGTGGGTTTGGTTAGCTTGAGAAAAACTAGGTTGGTTTTGGTCAGGTTAGGTTAGAATGAAAAAAAAAAAAAAAAAAAAAAAATAAATAAATAAATAAATAAATAAAAAAATAAATAAAACATAGCAAGAAGATAAATTAGAAGACAATATGTATTTGTAGCTTAGATTAGGTTAAGAAGCATTAAGTTGTGCTTGATTAGGAAAACAAGAAAATAGACACAAGACAAGAGGGCAAATCAAAGGACCATATTTAAATGTAGCTTAGGGCAGGTTAAGTCAAGAAACATTGGGTTGTATTAGCTCAGGAAAACAAGAAAATATACTAGACAAGAGGGCAAATCAATGGGCAATAATTATTTATAGATTCGATTAAGTCAAGAAACATTAGGTTGTGTCAGGTTAGGAAAACGAGAAAATAGATACAAAACAGGAGGGTAAATCAAAGGGCCATACTTGCAGGTTATAGGGGGTGATGACAGCAATAGAGGCCTCGGGGACACCAGCGGACACCAGTGCCTTGATGTGACAGGCCACCAGCACCGCCTCGCCCGGGTTGGCCTTGCTCTGTGCGTCAGGCGTGTCCAGCTCCCGACACTCACACCCAGCCGTGTCCACCACCACAGCGACGTTTTCTGGAGGGGCCAAGGGCTAGGTTAGGAGCTGCTGGGTTGTGGTGGTGGTGATGTTTATTTGTGTGTGTAGCAGTGGTATGTGCTGCGGTGTTTGTGTAGTGGTGGTGTTCGACGTTCTTTAGAGGGGCTGAGGGCAAGGTTTGGGGCTGCTACGTTGTGGTGGTGGTAATGTTTATTTGTAAGTGTGGTAGTGGTGTTGATGATGGCGATAGCATGTGTGTAGTAGTAAAGTGTGTGAGTGTGATGTTCTCTGTAGGTGCCGAGGGTTAGGTTAGGAGTTGTGTTGTGGTGGTGGTGATGTCTGTCTGTGTGTGTAGCAGTTGTGCATGTTGTAGAGTTTGTGTAGTAGTGGTGGTGATGATGGTGATATGTGTGTAGTGGTATGCTTGTGGTGTATAGAGATGTGTGGCTGTTTCGTGATGTGGTATTTGTGCTGTAATAGATGTAGTGGTAATGGTAAAGTTATATATTAAAGGTCAAAGTTCACATGTGCTCGTATGTTCACAGCTGCCCGATGCAACTATAATATCAGAAGGGCATTCATATCTTTGATTTTTACAGAAGTTTAATCTCCCATCATGAACTTCTACTCCCCCACACATGTGTCTGGTCAGGAACTTCTACTCCCCCCTGTATGTGTCTAGCTAAGTTAGTTTAGTCTGCCTTAGTTGAGAATATGGTGTTACAGTAAAATTTCTTTGCATTTCAACAAGGTGTTTATTTGCGTGTGTTTATTTATTATTATTTTTTTTTTTTTGTGCATGTGTGTGTGTGTGTGTGTGTGTGTGTGTGTGGGGGGGCTTACCTGTGTCTTCGGTGGGAGTGACACCAGGAAGGTGCGATAACAGATGGGATGTGACAGAGGGGTGTGCTGACAGCCGCCCCTCGTACATGGCAGCTGACGACCAATCCATGATGGCAGCGTGCATGCGGTACTGCTGGGTGAGCATGCGTACCACCTCCTCCCCACACTCCCCTGCAGGATAGACGTACAGGTGAGTACATTGGGGGGTGTAAGAGAGGTGGGTGTAGGGGAGATGTGATGATGGGTATAGTGTGTTTAAGTCTGGGTGGGACATGAGTGTGCAGGGAGATGATGTGTGTGAATGTGGGTGGGGCAAGAATGTGTGGGTGAGATGTTTTTTATTTATTTATTTTTTTTACAGCAAAGGAAGTAGCTCATGCAAAAAAATAATTGAGAAAAAAAAGCCCACTAAACACTGCCCCTATGAGAGAGTGTATAGATGAGTGGACTAAAGAGAGGTCAATTTCGGGTGGAGAGGTGTCTCAATACTCTCCTCATGAGAGAGGTCAAGTTGTAGGCAGGTGGAAATACAAACAAAGGAAAATTGTTCCAGAGTTTACAAGTGTAATGGATGAAAGAATGAAGATGCTGGTTAACCCTTGGATGTGGACTTCCTACAAGAAGACATCACCAAGCTACAGGAGTGGAGCAACAAGTGGCTACTACAATTCAATGAAGAAAAATGTAGTCATGCACCTTGGGAGGGGAAATCCAGCATATCAATACCACATGGGAAACACTCCACTATTCACCACAGAGGCAGAGAAAGACTTGGGAATATATGTTACCAGACTACCAGTGAAGGCAAAATCTGTGCCAATCGCAGCAGAGGGGTTAACTCTTTGCATAATGGATTTGGACAGTAAAGAGATGAACATGAGTAGAAAGTTGAGTGCAGCAGGGCCACAGGAGGGGGGGGGCAAGTTCAGAAGACCATTTAGCATGGAAATATTGAAACGATAGAAAGAGTTGCAACACTGAAGTGGAATTTAAGAGATAAGAGCGTGAGGAAAGACGGGGGGGAGTGGGGTGAGATATGAGAGTAAAATAGAAGTGACAGGAGTGTGAGGAGAGATGGGGGAAGATGTGAGGGTAGAACAGAAGTGACAGGAGTGTGAGGAGAGATGGGGGAAGATGTGAGGGTAGAACAGAAGTGACAGGAGTGTGAGGAGAGATGGGGGAAGATGTGAGGGTAGAACAGAAGTGACAGGAGTGTGAGGAAAAATGTGATAGCGTGAATGTTGGTAATGGGTACAATACCATGTGTTTGAAAATTGAAAAAAACAAAAACATTAAATGAAGAAGGAAAAAAGGATAATGGAATGGATTCAATAAATCATGATAAATTGGATACAACATTAATCAGTATAACATAAAAAGTGGATACATATAGATATCATAAGAACATGACAAGTAAAAAATAGTTATCAAGCAAAGAAAAGTACAAAGAGAAAGAGATGGCAGAGACCTAATAAGGAAAAATTACACAAATGTAGAAAGGGATGGAAAAGAAACCGAATAAGTTAAAGACAAAACAACAAGCTTCTGTGGGATATTTTTTCCTTTATTTTTTTTCCTTGACGGTGGTAAAAAAAAGAAAAAAAAATAAAATAAAATAAATTTCACAAATGAAGAAAGAGAAAAAGATGGCAAAGAGAGACAGTTTTTTTTGCCTTGATTATCTCTACTGTGAAAAAAAGAGAAAAAAAGAGAAACAGGATTAATAGGCACACCTAACATCACCAAATGTGGGGTACAAACTTGGCAGAGGGACGGTTTTTGTGCCGCGAGAGGCGGTAGTGGGCTAGAGTAGCCTACTCGGATTATTTGTTTTTATATATTAATGATCCACGAGACATCCTAGAGTTAAATCAAAGTCAGGGGAGGCGGTGGCTGAGTCGTCAAAGTAACGGCCTCGTGTTCAGGAGGACGCGAGTTCAATCCCCGCCCGGTGCCACCAAGCTGGGATTTTTCAGCCGCCGCCGAGTGGCTTAAAACTACCCACATGCTGTCCAGAAGACCACCTATCAACCCGGACTCTAGATTCTAGGATCAAAGATGAGCTCTGGGAGGGCAGCATGAGCCAATGCAAGATGGCGCCACTATAAACACTCGCCTGCGCCAGAACGGGCTGGGCCGACCATCAGGACCTACCGGAAAGAAGCCTTGGACCGACCATCAGGATCCACCGGAAGAAGCCTACCGGCGCAATAGGCTGCAATGTAAAAAAAAAAAAAAAAAAAAAAAAAAAAAAAAGGGCTTATCTTTGTATTCATTCATACACACACTGGTAATATTTCTGTGGGGTCTGATTCACTTTTGAGTGAAATTCTGTTGTGATAAACAGTTACAAATTCATGTCACTAGTAAACATGAAACTAGTAATGTATGTTTTGCCTCCATGAAATATACACAAATAGATAAATATGAAAGCTCACGAAGTCACAATAAGTGACATCACCTGCTTTGAGCAGTAAAAATATGTTTATTTAAGGTATCTGATACCTGCAAAATGGCGTGCGCTGCTGCCTCGGGCCACAGTTGCCGTATAAAATATATACGTATTGTCATATTATTGTTCTGTTGTTTATTCAATGTTCTGTTCAAGAAAAGAATACCCATAAGTTTACTTGGTTTTTGGTTATAAGGATTCTTTACGAAATACAATTATAACCTTATCGCCCATAAGTTAAGAAACATGCTGAATGCTGGATCGGCTATGGTGATGTTAGGTGCACCTATTACAAAATGCTGCAAACCTTTACACAAGAACCTCTGAGCCAGTCCTCACCTATCACTCTCTCCATCAGGCTGAGGTCCAGGCCCTTAGCAGCAGCCTCAGCAGACACTATGGTGGGCGGCAGCTGGCAATGATCACCCGCCAGGACCAGCTTGGGGGCGCGCAGCAACGAGAGATAACACGATGCTTCCGTTGACTGTCAATAAGGAGAAAAATATCATGGAGGGACTTGGGAGGTGAGGAAACAGTGGCCGGTGTATGGAAATTGACAAAGAAAATAATCCGCACTTGTTCACTTAATTTGAAATAGAAGAAAACTAAAGAATTAAAGGAAAGGTAGAAGTACTGAAAGTTTAAAAAGAAAAAATCTGTTAAAACAGAATAATGAAAAGCACAATAGAAGAAAACACACTCAACAAAACAAAACAACAACAACAAAAAAAAATCCAAAAACTATAAAATAAATAAATGTAAAAGTGAAAAATAGAAACAAGAAAGGTGGGAGAATGGAAAGTTGAACAAGAACAAAACCTGGTAAAATAAAAGACCTAAAAGTAGAATAGAAGAAAACACACTCAATATAACAAAATATATCAAAAACTAAAAACTAAATAAATGAAAGAGAAAAAAACAAAAAACAAATCAATCAACCCCAACAGCTGACAGTCACCTGCCTGGGAACACTCGTCAATCACCACCAGGTCCAGGTGTTGGGGCGGCAGGTGTCTGAGGGGCCCGTCGCTGCTGCTGCTGGTCAGGGTCGCCAGGATCACCTCGCTGCCCAGCAACACCTGCTTGACCAGCCTCATCTCCCTGCCCGGGCAACAAACAAACAAACTCTCTTAAAAACTGGCAGAAAATTAAAACACAAATAGATAACTAATGGTTGTGTTAGTGGTAGCATCCAGATGGCCTGAGGTGTGAAGGGTTAGGTTAGGGAAGGATGGGGAATATGGTTGTGTTAGTGGTAGCATCCAGACTACCTGAGGTGTAGACATGTAATCAGGTGTGTAATTATGAATATTATTGACCTCTCTTTTGGCTACTCTTTACTTTTTACTTTTGTGGGAGCGGCGAGTTGCGGGCTTTTTTTTTTGGTGCTCTTTTTGTTGCCCTTGAGCCGCATCCTTTGATGTAAAAAAAAAAAAAAAAAAAAAATAAATAAAAAATAAAAAATAAATAAATAAATAAAATAATTGAAAACTAATAACAGAAAATGAAAATAGATAACCAATGACAGAAAATTAAAATAGATAAATGGATTACTAATGACAAGAATATGAAAATAGTTAAATAGATAATTGACAAAGCACTACTACCACCACTAATGATACTACATAAAAATAATAATAGTAATAAGTAATAAATAATGATAGTATAACAATAATGATCATGTTAATAATAATAATAATAATAATAATAATAATAATAATAATAATAATAATAATAATAATAATGACTCAGGGCTGACAAACAAGAAAATCCCTCCTCAGTCTTATGAAATTTAATAGATAACTGACAAAGCATTACTACTATTACTACGACTAACCAATAATAATAAAATAGTACCGTAAAAATGATAACTGGTAATAATAATAATTCCGGGCTGGCACACATCAAAATCCTCCCCGAGTCTTACTTTTCCCTGAGCTCCTTCCGCAGACTCTTGATGTTGGTCCTGATGTGCCGGCGCTGGTCACCCCCTCGGCTCTTCCTCAGCCTCCCCAGCTCCCCCTCCATCTCCGTGCGTATGTCCCCGAGCACCTGCCACTCCTCGCTGCCCACAGAAGGAAAAACGCAGACATGATACATATTCCCTCTATATGCAACTTAAACTATAAACAACTTAAACTATGAACAACTTAAACTATATTCAACTTAAACTATAAACAACTTAAACTATATACAACTTACACTATATACAACTTAAACTATAAACAACTTAAACTATATATAACTTAAACTATATAAAATTAAAATATATAAAACTTGAACTATATAAAACTTTCAAACTATGCTATGCTATGTTATGGTTCATTACTTGGATCTCCCTCCCCTATGCTATACCTTCCTTTGGCAGTTCCCGTTACTATACATGACATTCCCCATTCCCTATGCTATGTTAAATTATGCTGTCCTATGCTTCCCTCTACTATGCTGTGCTAAATTATACTATCATGGTACCTCTGCTAGTTACATTATGCTGTCTCATGCCACGTAATATGACATTAACCTCTTATTCTACAGTTATGCTACACTATGTTTTCCTATGCTGAGCTATGTCACACTACCTCAGTCCCACACCTGTTATGCAGTATGGCGTCGAGGGTGTGTCGCTGTGTGAGGGGTGTGACGCGTGCAGGGTGGCCCAGTCGCACGAGCCGCACCTTTGCCGCAGCCAACCGCTCCACCAGGTTGTCCACGGCCAGGTTGGATGGCGCACACACCAATGCCTGGGGAGCAACAGGTAACAAGGTGCCTTCAGGTGTTTTACGGTGATGTGGGTGTTTGCTCTGAGGTCAGGTTTAATTTAATTTCCTCTACTTTCTTAATATTTTTAGTCTCTCTCTCTCTCTCTCTCTCTCTCTCTCTCTCTCACACACACACACACACACACACACACACACACACACACACACACTCACCTTGGCTCCCAGTTTGACATGCTGCCGTATCACCTCCACCAAGGTTGTGGTTTTGCCTGTCCCTGGTGGCCCGTGGATCACCGCTAAGTCACTCCGCTTCAGGGCAAACTCCACAGCCTCGCGCTGAGAGGCATCCAGACGGCCTGAGGTGTGTGGAGGGTAAGGATAGGGGAAGGGAAGAACACTGAATATCATTGTGTTAGTAACAGCATCCAGACAGTCTGAGGTTAGGTTAGGGAAGGGAAGAACTGTGAATATGGTTTAGTAGCAGCACCAAGACAGTCTGAGGTGTGTGGAGGGTCAGGTTAGGTTTGGGAAGGAAAGAATTGTGAATATGGTTGTGTTAGTGGTAGCATCCAGATGGCCTGAGGTGTGTAGGGTTAGGTTAGGGAAGGGAAGGACAGGGAATATGGTTGTGTTAGTAGATGCATCCAGACAGCCTGAGGTGTGAAGAAGGTTAGGTTAAGTTAAGGAAGGATGAGGAATATGGTTGTGTTAGTGGTAGCATCCAGACTGCCTGAGGTGTAGACATGCAAGCAGGTGTGTAATTATGAATATTATCCCATTATATAAATATGGACAGGTAATTATTTATGTAGAGGGGGATAGGTTTGAAGGTAACTATATAGAAAAATACAGGTACATCATCAATCATTAAGTAATTAGACAGGTAGGTATGTAGCAAAGGAAAAAAACAGGTACAAAGACAATAATGTAGACAGATAGATACATCACTCATCATTAAGCAGATACAGACAGGTAAACAGGTAGGTATGCAGCTGATGAAACAGGTAGCAAGGTAACATAGAGGTAACAGGTAATAGATATAGATAAACAGATCAATTGGTATGCATATAAGTAGGCAATTAGTCAGGTGTGAAGGTATGTGGACAAATATACATCTACACATCACCCACCATTAAACAACTGCAATTCGCCACTCGAGGAGATCAGCTTGGGGGGCAGGGCGGGTGCGGGGGAGTGGGGTGGAGCCTCGCGAAACAGTACCTGGATGAGGTGTGAGGCGCTGCTGCTCACCTCCTTACCCAGCTCCACCAGGCCTGACTTCACCCGCCGATAGGTCACCTGTGCGTGGGGGAAGGCAGGTGTGTAAAGCTACTTGTGATGAATTACCTGAGATGGTGAACTAGTGTAATTTTTCCCTCATTTTCCCTTCCGCTTATCTTTTATTATTATTTTTGATGCATTTGTTTTATATGCTTCCTATTGTTCCTCTACCTCACTCTTTTACTTACATTTCTGCCTTCCTTTATCTTTCCTCTCCTATTTCCCTACTTTCATATCTCTCTCTCTCTCTCTCTCTCTCTCTCTCTCTCTCTCTCTCTCTCTCTCTCTCTCTCTCTCTCTCTCTCTCTCTCTCTCTCTCTCTCATCTATATGTTGGATGGCTTTCACTTAAACCACAAGAAGACATCACTTTATTTGCATCTTTTATTTTATATTTTTGTCTTCAACATTCATACAACTTCAATCTGACTAACCTGTGTATATACTTTGCCATCATATAATTGCTTACTATTCCACATTTGAAGGTCTAAGAGCAGAGGATAACAATATGTGCAGAGTAACAAGTGTTAGGTGGCGCTTATATAAACCCAAGTGAGTGTGTCTGGTGCAAGTAGAGTCTGTTCCATTGTTCCATCAAGGCCAACCCTCCCCGCACTATCTCTAAGCATTACTCACTCACCTCACTGGCCAGTTTCCGTAAGGTCAAGGTGGCATCGTCCTCCAGGCCATCCAGGTCCTCCCGCCCCTCCTCATCTCCTGCCACCACAACACGCCGCTCCCCAACTTCCACCACTACCCCCGTTGCCACCTGGTTTGGCCCTTCACACACTCCCACGATGTCACCTTTATACGAGAATCAGGGGAAGAAAGAAGAACATTTATAAGGCAAGCGTTAGTTTCACTGCAAGATTAGGTTGTCTGGTTAGGCTGGGTTGGGTTACAATTGATTTTTTTCTATATATATATATATATATATATATATATATATATATATATATATATATATATATATATATATATATATATATATATATATATATATATATATATATATATATATATTTTTAGGTTAAGGTGAGACAAATTAAGATAAGGTAAGTTTAGATAAAGGCTAACTAAGCAAAGGAAAATCAGATGAAGGAAGAAAGTACAGTTGTATGATAAGTATTTGTTTCAATTCAAAATAAGGTTAAGTTAGGTAAGGATGGGTTGAGTTAAACTGATTTTTCTTTTTTTAGGTTAGGTGAGATAAAACAAGATAAGGTAAGTTTAGGTAAAGGCTACCTAACCTACCTCAGAAAAGTTGATTGCTGGCTGAACTGCATCCTACTGTCTGTGTGAATGTGACTACAACTACTGTTAAAGATAATGGTAACAGCTGTTCTTCCCGAAGAGATAATCTGATGTAGTACTTTTATAATACAACCCCACAAGTATCAGACCAAAAGAGCAACATACCGGCAGAGAAACTATTAGCTGGCAGAGTTGAGTCCTTCAGTCTTGGTGTGAGTGTAACGACTGGCCTTCCATAGAGGCCTGTGGAACGCTCGGACAACACCAGCCGCCCGAGCAAGACACCCCTAGCCTCCAATACTTTGACTGGCAGCCCCTCAACCTACAGAAGACCAGAGACTGTGATAGGGTGAGAGGCTGTGGTGTGATAACAAGACAGTGAGTGGTGAGTGTTTTGTATTCTTATCAAGTTTTATCAATCTGTTATTTAAAGGATTAAATCAAGCTTGTAATTAATGTATTTCATCAAATTTTATCATATGAGGAGTACAGTGCAAAAGGGGTGACCTGCCATTTTTATAGTACTGAGCAGGTCGTGTTTTTACAGTGACTGCCAGACTCTACACATCCCACGCCATATGAGTTTGACAGAAAAATCATGTAACTTTAGGCCTACAGATCCCCTGCTCTCATTCTGCTTTTTCCTTAACTTGTTTCCGAATAGAACATGCAACTTTAGGCCTATGAATCACCCATTTTAATGTTGCTTTTCTCTTAACTTCATTACACAATGCAGCAAGAATTCAGCTGCCAGATGACACCTAAAACAGAAGACTGCTTTAAATAGTTTGGTCGCCCCGTCTACACTAAACACCTTATATTATACCTAAAATTCTCAAACGTATATAAACATAGAACAGCAGGCAAAATGAGCATTGTTCCCTCACCTGTGTCTGGGCAGCCTGTACCTCAGCCTTCCTCTCCTCCTCCAGCAAAGCCAAGTGCAGAGCCACCCACTCATGGCGACTCAGTGGACTTTTGGAGGGTGCCCTAGTGCCCCTCTGCTCACCCATGTTTCTTGTACTCTTCTTTGCTTGTTATTTCTTATTTACCTTTCCTATGTCTATAAATGTTGCTCTCCTTCTCTGTTATAAACCATACTTCTTTCCTCTTTTGCTAACTACTTCTTGTTTACTTCCTCTTTTGTTCTTTTCTATGGAAGCTTCTTTTTTTCAATACCAGCAACGTTTCCTTTTCTCAGAAAGCTATGTCTTCTTTTCTTCTTTAACACTACTATTATACTTCTTTCCCTTGTTTATTTTTTTTTTAATCTTTAAGATTACTTTTTCTTTTCTTGTTTTACCTTTTTTTCTTCTTAGGCTACAACTACTTCTTAAGACTAAATGCTAATATTAACCTGATAGCAGCGGGGATCATGTTTCTTAATGGTCCCTCTAAGCGAGAAAAATGAGAAAAAATCACCCCTCACACAAACCATTTCATAATACATATCAAAGCATTTGTGATCAGATTATGTATCATCTAATTTTTGGGGTTTATATCATGGCACAAATTTGGCCCGTCGCTGCTACATGGCAAAGCCAAAAATTTGGCCCGTCGCTGCTACCGGGTTAACTGCAAAGTCTGTAGTTACTCCTGGAAAGGAAAAAATAAGATTATAACTATCATTATATTTCTAGAGCCCTACAAGAAACACATATGGTATTATTTTGATGTAAGTGTTATACATGGAAAATCACTGATCACATGAGTGTCAACTGTGTTGTTTTCCATATTGTCCTCAAGCCAGACAATTATTACCAGTTTTATAGTGTAGATCGTGTCACTCTAAATCTTTTGAACCCCATAGCATCAAAACACGTTCAAATACATTCATCATTAAAATCATAGGATGCTGCTTACTGAAAATTTAACATAATGGTACCAGTATATGATTAATCTCTTTATGATCAGTGGTATGGCGGGGATGCCTGTACTGCTATAAATGTGGAAAGCTACCTGGCATAACCAGACATAAAGCATCCAGTCTACTCTAACCCTAACAAACCTCAACAAGATCACTGGATGTTCAGTCCTCAGAACTCTTAAAATGCACTGAATAAATAAATAAATTGAGGGAATATTTTGCAAACCTCAGCAGTCTATGTTAGACAGTTTCTATTAATTCTGGGTACAATATGATGTTTATTATATGTGGATAGTTGGCATCACTGGAAAAAAAGCTACACAAGTGATAATGCATGTATATCCCAGAAATCACCATGGAGACCTATTACCGTTTACTGTTGATAAGGCTTCAGGCCCTGCTCCACTGCTAGTGCAGCGCTCTGCGAGGGCCGTCAACAATTACGATGTTAGCCTCGATAATAATCCTCAATACACTCATTCAAAATGTTGTAGTGAGTGGGTGAGTCTTGATTGCTTTCATGAATAGCCTACTGAAATCCTTTTAATAAACTTGGCATCATCATAGTCACTTGGCCGTGTTTGGGCACTAAATTTTTTCCATCTCACTGAACATTTAACACACAATTTGTCTTTGAGTATAAACACTAATTAATAGCCTTGATCAGTTATGTTACGAATTCTCTCAATTTCAGTTTGAAGAACTACACAACACTGGTCATTCGCTGAGTGGTAGATTTCAGGCTTCTTGGTGGTACATGGCAGATGGAATTCAACCTTGAGAAATGTGAAAAAATAAACTTTGGTAGGAGTGGAAGAAGATGTGAATATGATTATAAGATGGGAAGTGAGATAATATGCAGAGGAGTGGAAGAAAAAGATTTGGGAGTGACTGTCTCAGAGAACATGTCACCGGACAAACACATCAACAGGATAACGGGACAAACTATGAATTTGCTGAGGAGCACAAGGACGGCATTTGTGTATTTGGATGAAGAGATGATGAAGAAAATAAGTTACAATGATAAGGCCAAGGTTGGAGTATGCAGCAGTGGTCTGGTCTCCTCATGAAAAGAAGAACAAAAGAAAGGTGGAAAGAGTACAGAGAACGGCAACTAAGATGGTACCGGAACTTAGGGATCGGACTTACAAGGGGAGACTCAATAGCATGGGGCTCAAAACCCTGGAGAGAAGAAGAGAAAGAGGAGACCTGATAGTGGTGTACAGGGTGGCGAGAGGGGTGGAGAATCTGGACAGAGAGGACCTGTGTGTGTGGAGCGAGAGAGAAACGAGAGGGCATGGAAATAAGTTGAGGACGACCACATGTAGGTGTGATGTGAAAAAGTTTAGCTTCCCAAACAGAAGCATTGAGCTATGGAATGGACGAGGAAGTGGTTTGTGCAAGAAACATTCATGATTTTAAGGAAAAGTTGGATAAGAGAGGATATGGAGACGGGACAGCGCGAGCGTAGCTCTTTTCCCGTATGTCACAACTAGGTAAATACACACACACAAAAGCAAAACTGCAAGTTTTGTGATAGAAATGGTTTTACTCTCTTAGTTGACCCATCCATTCTCAAAACATGACAAGGAATTATGGTGAAAAAGGTTGGGTGGGCTGAAAAACTGCTGGTTTGTCATGCCAGCCAATAAGTTGATACTGTATCATACTATGAAGCTGCAACTAGTGACTATAAGGGCTGGAAGTGTGTGCCACAAGCCATGTGCTTGTGATTCGTCTACATACAGCACATCAGATAAGCAAGTGCAAGGCTGTTGTGAGACCATTAAGTGAGTTTGTCCCTGCTACTGTGTCCAGAATAGAACTCCAAATGGTTACAACCCTGATGCTGATAAGTCATGTTCTGCAGCCAATAATGTTGAAGAGCACGTTGAGATAAATCAGAAAAAATGTCGACCATCTGTGTGAAGTTGGTGAAAGACTGAAGTAATACCGGAATGAGAGCTGTGACAGCCTCTGCTCCTTCACACATACGTGGGGCGCTGCTGCGGCACGTTTCCTTGTGGGTCAGCCTGTGCAGGGTTCTTCTTCTGGAGTGTTTGGGTTCCTGGCTGCCTTCAGGTCCACAAGGAACACACACAAGACGGAGCCCCGTGCCCGGCCGGCAGAGGCTTCTTCTTCAGTTGTTGTTGTTGTTTTAGGCCGCGGCGATCTATTTTTTTTTATAGTCGCTCACATGAGCCCTGAGCTGGTGTCGTCCTGTGAGTGCTTCACAGGCGCGTCAGCTGCCCCGTCTTCCTGAGGAAAGCGCAGGTGAGGCGGATGATCAGTGTTTTAGGGCGACGATGCTTGTAAACAACACGGGAGGCTTTGCATCGGCTCACAATCCTTTGACACATTTTTCTTTTCTAGTATACCTATAAGTAATAATACGGTAGTTTGGGGTCTTTCCGGTTATACGAACTATCGACTTTTTATTTTTTTTTGCATTTTTCCAATGTATTTTTTTACGTAGAATCCGAAAATAACATTGGTTTTTTGGAGAAATGGATAGATAAAAAGTTATTCAACTTTAAAGTTATTTATTTCCTATGCATTACTGAAGAAATGCAAACTTTTATTTTTCCTGCATACTCCACCAAAGACCCATTGCTCTGGTAGCTCTCTTCCTCTGTTGTATTTTCTCTTGCTGAAATGAGTTTCATCAATTTCCACCGTTGTATCAGGTCCGCCAATGACCATTGGGGTTTTCAGCAATGTTTCAGCACATACCTGGAAAGGATAGGTTAGGTTAGGTTAGGTTAGGTTAGGTTAGGTTAGGTTAGGTTAGGTTAGTTTAGGTTAGGTTAGGTTACGTTAGGCTAGGTTAGGTTAGGTTAGGTTAGGTTAGGTTAGGTTAGGTTAGGTTAGTTTAGGTTAGGTTAGGTTAGGTTAGGTTAGGTTAGGTTAGCTTCGGTTAGGTCAGGTTAGTTTAGTTTATTGATATTTACTTACCTCTCTGAGATAATTGTTGAAATCGACTGCTGTATCCTTGTTGATTTCAATCTCATCGTTGTAGTAATTACAGCTTGTGTAGTCTTTTGCCCATGAATATATGAAAATAATGATTTTTGTCAAAGGTAATTTTGAGCCCTCCAGCCATATATATATATATATATATATATATATATATATATATATATATATATATATATATATATATATATATTACATGCACTATGGTATGTTATCATATCGATAGACCCGTAACCGGGTAGCCTGTAGCGCAGTGGTAGCGCGCTCGGTTACTGCCGAGAGGTCCCGGATTCCCGGCAGGAAGAGACGGATGGGCGGTCTCTTTATTCCCGTGCCCACTGTCCACCCAGCAGTGATTGGGTACCGGGTGTCAGTCAGGGGGGTGTGGCCCTGCTTCCCGGGGTGATGGCTGGAGGCTGAAAACAGGCGGTGATTGAACCATGTCCAAAGTGTCCCTGACGGGGGCCCCAGAGTCTGAACCAGCCGGAAAGCCGCGGTCCTTGGCGGTCCTGCAAAGACTAGCTAGACCAGCCGGAGAGGCGCGGTCCATCTGTGTGTGGGCAATCTGCTGGGGGCCCCATTGGGTTACTGAGGGCCGTGGTATTCGGATCGCGCCTGGCGGAGTTCGAGTTCGACAGGAGGGGTACTGTTTGTGGGAACCGCTCGTCCCTCAGAGTGTGGCCATGGAAGCAGCCTAGGGTTACCTTGGCCCTTCGTGTGACGGGCGGGGAAGCCGACAGAACCTTCACTGAAGGACCGACCTTCTGTGGAAAATGTGCCGGCCAACAAGATTACATTTCTGCCTTAGCGAATATTAGTGGAGGAAATATGGGTCGAGTTTGTTTTTAAACGAGTCAATTGTTGCACTGCAATCTTCGCTACAACGCTGGCGAAGATAAATTTGGTGCAGTCTGAATATATTTGTTCACACATCAGTTTTGTGCTGTTGCTTCTTGTCGGGGAAGTGTCATCGATCAAAATTAATTTGGCTTTGTCCACATTTGTAAGACCATTAATTAAGTGTGGTCAGTTTTCCTTGGAGGGGACGTTTTTCAGTAGAGAACAAGCTTAGAAATAACCATGGGAATAACAGCCTTTCATCACAAGGTTTGTGGCGCAAGAGAGAGAGAGAGAGAGAGAGAGAGAGAGAGATCCCTTAATTGAAGACAAAATTGGAGTGTGTGAGTTAAACTGTCTTCTTCCTCTCTCTCTCTCTCTCTCTCTCTCTCTCTCTCTCTCTCTCTCTCTTTTTCACACACACACACACACACACACTCAGCTCAGGGGTAGAGCGTCTGGCTCACAACCAGAATGACCGGGGTTGAATTCCCTAACCGGGTGATGATAAGTTGGGTATATCTTCTTCATCCGCATGATTCACATGTAGCCCCTGTGCACCTAGCCCATGCCCTCCCATTTCTTGTTAAATAATTAGTCCTAATATGATAATGAAGAAACCATTTGATCTCTCACAGTAATTCTTGTGTTTATTTTATTATCTCCCTTCTTCGCGTCTCTACTTTTCCTTTCTCCATCATCATCATCATCATCATCATCCTCGTCGTCATTATCGCTCCTATTATGAACGAATGACGATGATGATGATATGATGGAGAATGAAGGGGTAAAGGAATGACGGAGAGGGGAGATGATAAACACACGTATTTATATAGAGGAACAATGAATGATAATTATGTAAGAGATCACAAATAATTTCCTTGCTTACAAAATTATACTAAATAATTGACAAGAACTAGGAGGATACGATCAACTGTGTGTGTGTGTGTGTGTGTGTGTTATACACCTCTTTGTCTGCTGCGGGTCTCTCTCGAGACAGCCAGCCGTTCCCCTACGGAAGAGCACAGAGCTCATAGTACCGATCTTTGGGTAGGACTGAGAACACTCACACAGAACACACCGCGCGCGACAACAAGAGCACAACTCCTTGCCTTACGTCGCGTACCTACTCACTGCTAGGTAAACAGGGGCTACATGTGAATGAAGAAGATAAACCCAACCTTTCTTCAACCGGCCGGGGAATCGAACCCTGGTCATTTTGGTTGGGAGACAGACGTTTTATCCACTAAGCTACCGTGTGTGTGTGTGTGTGTGTGTGTGTGTGTGCCAGAGAGAGAGAGAGAGAGAGAGAGAGAGAGAGAGAGAGAAGCATAGCCTGGGAGAGGTAGGAACAATTAACCCGGGAGGAGGTAGGTAAAGGTAAGGCCAAGGCCGGGTGCACACGCTATAGCTGCGCGTGGCTGCAGTGCTCATCTCCGACCCGTTGGCCCTTTGAGCCTGTGGTAGGTAAGAACCCCGGGCCACGGCCACGGTGAAATGCGGGATTGCCCCAGTTTGCCTTCCCCATGCAGGTCCGTAATTTTGGCAAATTTTGGGGGAGGCTAGAGGGCATCATAGGTTCATGAGGTGGGGAGGGAGGGTGGCGAACGAAGCGAACATGCACAAGTGTGGGATTTTTTTTTGAAAAATAATCATTTTTAGGGGCATTTTGAGGCTGATATGGAGAACATTGAGAGGGCCATAGGCCCCCCTAGCCCCCCCAGGGATTACGGACCTGCCAGGTTTCCCCAGGTACCCATATATCGATCAGTCCGAAAGGGAGAATACACAGCTGGGTGAGGTGCACGCCGACTGCCCGGGTCGGGATTCGAACCCGAACATACGGAGTCGTAATCATGCACGCTTGCCACTACAAATAGTTAAGTTTACCATGGAAGCTGAGAGATATCAGTGCATGAGAGAGAGATGAACATGGGGAACAACAACAATAAAACGATTGAAATGAGTGAATGATTGAAACAGGAAAAGAACAGGGGTGATTATCATGGGAGTGGGGAGATAAAACAACACGGCAGAGATCATTGCATGGGAGGTGAGGAATAAAAACATAACATGGGAGTAGGCATTCAGCAAATTAAATTTGCCATGGGCGGGCGTGAGTGAGAACGAGGGAGTGCATGGAACATTAGCATTTTTTTACATCAAACAATTCTCGGGCAAAAGCAAAACACACAAACACACACAAAAAAAGAGCAAAAAACAAACTAAGAACTCCCCTAAGAGCTTCTGCAAAAGTGAAGAGGTGGGTGGGCAGAAGAGGGGGTCAAGGACGTGGAATAATTTAGCATGGGACTAGAAATTCAAATAAACGAACCTAAAATTAAGTGTAGCCGACCATGGGAGAACGTAAGTGAAAGCAGGAATAGTGCATGGGAAGAATCGTGTGAGTGGGTGGGTGTGAGTGGGACGGTAGCATGGGAGGCAGGCGCGAGGGGAGGCAGGATGAATAAGTGGGAGGCCGAGTGGGAGGCTGAGTGGAAGGCATAAAGAGAGCGTGAGAGAAGACAACTGAGTGAAAGGAAAGGCCAATTGTGGGAGATCAATTGTGAGTGGAGAGAGAGAGAGAGAGAGAGAGAGAGAGAGAGAGAGAGAGAGAGAGAGAGAGAGAGAGAGAGAGAGAGAGAGAGAGAGAGAGAGAGAGAGAGAGAGAGAGAGAGAGAGAGAGAGAGAGAGAGAGAGAGAGACCTAAAGGTTAAATATAACCACCTTAAATACAAATGATAAATGGTTGACTTAAAGGTAATATTTTGGCAATACACGTCTTTATAACCTTATCGAAATCAGAATAGAAGGTAATATCAGGATAAAAAGCTGCCCAGGTGAACAGAGGCTTATTTATTTAGTTATGCTGCAGGTTAACTCACACGATAACCAGGTGTTGCAAAAGTTACCCAGCGATCTAAGAGTTCATCAGGTATACTACTCACTCAGCAGGTAACACAGTACAGGTGGCTCTCGTTTTACGCGAGGGTTTAGTCTCTGAAGGGACTGCGTAAGTGAATTTCGCGTAATTTAAACATGATTCTTCGGCTGGTATTACAAGACACTTTGCCATATCACATCAGCTATTTCTAAAGGTCAAAGAGGGGATCAATCGGGTTCTAATGCGTGTTTCTTTAGGTTCACGGTACAGAAAAAGGGTCAGACTACCACCAGGGTCATAACTCCTACGAAAGCCTTGTCAAATATGTGTTCTTGGGTGGCGAAATGTCTCATAATACGACCCTTTGTTTCCGTCGAACACGGCGGAGTTCAAGGGGTTTGGTCCTTGCTGATGTAGAAAAAAACGTGTGATATTATAAGGAATACATTGTGCTTTTGAAAACATGTTCTTCCAGATATGATTAATTCAAATTCGCTTAAAATGAAGGCTTACTGTATGCCAGGTGTTCTAAAGTGTCACCGGATAATTAGGAGGGTCAGCAGGTGAGTTTCTGTGTCCCCAGATAAACGAAAAAAATAAGATCTACCTGGTAAAGCAAAGTATCAGGCAACAATGCACTCTTAACCAAAGCAAGGCCGGGCCAGGGTACAAGCAACACAAACTACTGCTTGGGCCCCTAGTCTGAAGGGTTCTACAACATATATAATAAAATATTCATTATTTGATACTGAACGCTCCACTTCTAGAGCTTAAGCAGCATTTTTTATATATATTTGATATTTAATGAATATTTAAGATAATCTCATTAACCTGTGAAAATACAGGAGGGTTACATCCGGGGCCCCACACAATGGCGTGCACGCCCCGCGAGAGTTGTCCCGGCGCTGGCCAGGAGTGTGGCGGTGAGCTAAAACGTCACCAGATAGTATACAGTGTTCAGGACGGGCCGAGGCGCGGCCGGGTAGATGGGCGGGCCTCGTCCTCGTCCTTCCGCCGTTGTGTTCTATGTCTGTCCGAGCCGCCGTCGCAGCCTCCTCCTTTTCCTCTTCTTCCTGTCCTGGTAGCGGCGCACGAACTTGGCCACCACCCGGTCTCTGAGCCGCCTCCCCACGGCGTGCTCGTAGTGCACGGCCGCCTGCCGCACGCCGTACACCATGGCGTACTGGGCGATCTCTCGCTTGAACGACTGGTTCAGCTTCTTTCTGGCGGCGCCCGCACCCCTGCTGCGGCCCTGCGGCCCCGCGTACCCCTGAATACCCAAGGGCGGAAGGAGGGGGAAATAAACTGTTGGTGACTGATGAAAGGGTACATAATAGCCTGAGGTTTGCAGGCACAAGTTAATTATTACGAATATAACCCATTAGAAAGGTGGGCGTGCACAGGTAGTCATCGTGAATGTCAGTACAATATGATCGTGACCAAGCACATGTAGAAGATACCCCTCCTCCCTCTGATATGTTCTTTCGTTCTCTGTTAGTCAGGCAGTAAAGCTGTGGAGGCTCCCAGCCAGGCATTCAAGGAAAGAATTGAAAATTCAGTTACTTAAAGAGGTTCTTTATGCCCTCCTTCTGTGTCTTTGAGGCACCTCACCTTTGGAATTGAAACTAAAACTGAAAATAACTATTGGCACACCTACCTGCGGTCCCCCGCCGACCAGTCTGTCCCCTGGAGGCGACCAGCTGTACTCCCGGTGGTGCCGCCCCACGCTGCCCCGGGAGGAGTGAGCGTCGAAGGTAGTGGAGCTCCAGGGGGAGGCGCCCCCCTTGCTCCACACGATGTAGTGGCCCCCTCGGGAGATAACCTTGCGGCGGCCCCTCCTCAGGGAAGTGGGGGGCGACTGGGGGGCCAGGACGTCAGGCGGGGGCGGCGTGGCCCATAGCTCAACATCCTCCGTGACCCCTAGCTGACCTCCAGCCGCACCCCAGCCCCCCGCCGCATCGCCACCAGCAACGGCCGCTGCTGAGGAAAGCAATCAGGCACTCAGGCACCTGTGTCCGCCACCGCACCTGGTGCCACCCACCGCTACACCTTGTTGATTCAGGCAGCTGCTCCTTACTTAAGGCCTTACTTACTGACACATGTGTTTA
>NC_066557.1:4470203-4505203 GCF_024679095.1 Eriocheir sinensis
AAGAATATATCATATATATATATATATTTTTATTTTATGCATCTATATATATATATATATATATATATATATATATATATATATATATATATATATATATATATATATATATATATATATATATATATATATATATATATATATATATATATATATATATATATATATATATATATATATATATATATATATATATATATATATATATATATATATATATATATATATATATATATATATATATATATATATATATATATATATATATATATATATATATATATATATATATATATATATATATATATATATATATATATATATAAGGAAATACAGTAAAGACACATCAAATTGGGGATTCTTGAATCATATGTTATTGCTCAAATATACATGATTATTTGAATTTCACTCACGGAAAAATGAAAGTATAGATTCACAAATGATTCTAGGGATAAGTAATGAAGGAGATGAATGATTGATGCTCATCTTGTGGATCTGGTTGAGGACAATGTGCTTGTAAAAGGTTATTCCAAAAGTAATGTTTCCTATTTTTTTTATTCCGCCCCAAGGAGTCCGAGGGGATTGCTTATAACATGATGACTGAACCTTCGCACTAATAACCTGAAATGTTCATCTCTATGTTGCAGACATTGATGGTGTGACAGTCTAAGAAAGCAACCCCTGTCATGGACGTGCGTCAGAAGCAGAGGTGCGTCACTGTATTCCTCCACGCAGAGCAAGTTGAACCAATCGACATTCACCGACGCTTGGTGAACGTTTACGGAGCCGAGGCAGTTGATGTCAGCACGGTTAGGAGATGGGTTCGTCGATTCCGGAGTGGCGACAGAGATGTGAGTGACAAATCGCTCTCCGGACGCCCATGCACAGCCACCACTCCGGAAACTGAGGTGCTCCATGATCAACTCACCCGCTCTAACTGGCGTATAACAGTGAATGAAATGAATGCACTGCTGGATGTGGGTGTCGGTGTACTGAAAAAAATGCTGTCATCCCTAGGATACAGCAAAGGGTGTGCCAGGCGGGTGGCTGTGCATGGGCGTCCGGAGAGAGGTTTGTCACTCACATCTCTGTCGCCACTCAGGAATCGACCAACCCATCTCCTAACCGTGCTGACATAAACTGCCTCGGCTCCATAGACGTTCACCAAGCGTCGGTGAATGTCGATTGGTTCAACTTATTCTGCGTGGAGGAATACAGTGACGCACCTCTGCTTCTGACGCACGTCCATGACGGGTTGCTTTCTTAAACTCACACCGTCAATGTCTGCAACAGAGAGATGAAAATTTCAGGCTATTTTCAAGGAGGTTGTCATCATAACAATGCAATAAACAATCCCCTCGGACCCCTTGGGGCAGAATAAAAAAATAGGAGGCATTAACTTTGGAATGACCGTCGTACATATACGTCACTGTCTAAATTTAGGCCAAAGAGACGAGATGAGCACTAAAGCAACACACAAGTAGTGTGTACACCTCCCACTATATCTTACAACCAAGGAATACTTGCTTTGGTTGAGGAATAAGATCAATAAGCAGGTGAGTTGGTGTCATTATCCTGTGTTATGTATACCTACATTATCCTATATTATACATTATCCTACATTACCCTATATTTTACACGCTCTGGAGGCCTCTCCGGCTGCCTGCGAAAATCAGGACTGTTCAGGCAAACCTGAGCGTGTATGGGACGTTTAGGCGGCCTGTGCAGGCCGCCGGAGAGGCTACCTCACGAACCTGTACCTGACAGGTTGGCTCCGTCCAGCGTGCGGTTCAGGCTTGTTTGAGTGTGTCTATGCACATGACGTGGCCTTGAGGCCACATCTCTCGACACAATCTTCCAAACACATGTCCCCTATTCTTCGACAACGTTCAGCTGTCACCTTCTTCAACACTAAATATCCTGGGTCTATCCTTAACTCAAAATCTCAACAACAAAATAAATTCCTCTGGGCGCCGACCGAGAGGTGTCTTGATAACTCCTCGAACCTCTTTCTTCTCAATTTCTGCAACATTCGCGGTCTTCGTTCTAATTTTCATTCTGTTGAACATCATCTCTCTTCCTCTAAACCTCACCTTCTTTTCCTCACCGAAACACAGGCTTCTGAGGCTACTGACAGCAATCTCTACTCTGTTCCCTCCTACTATCTCTATCCTAAATTTCAATCCAAAGCTGGATGTTGCGCCTACGTGCGCATCGACATCACTTGCCCTCGTGCCCACAACCTTGACTCCTCTGAATTTTCTTCAATGTCATTCTATTACTAAATACATATGTGCTGTTTATCTCTCACCTAACTCTACTAACTATGTAAAATTCTTTGAGTATTTGAACTCTAAAGTGGAGCACATCTTGACCCACTCTCCCTTCGCTGAAATCTCCATCCTAGGAGATTTCAATGTTCACCACCAGCTTTGGCTTTCATCCTCTTTCACCGACCATCCTGGGCCCGTACTTATAAAGAATATGTTTCGCTTATGTGAGGCATAAATCAAGAAAATGGCGGATACCGAGACGTAAGGGAAGCATAAACCTTAGGTTTCAACTAAGCGGAACCTAAATTGACTTGCCAGCTACGCGCGGGGTGGAGGTAACATTGCATTCCTTAGGTCGACCTAAGCGAAGCATAACAGTCAAGATGGCGGAGGTAGTGGATGCGCGTCTGCGGCAGCTGAGGACTTTTCGGGCACGAAGAGACGTCCTTGACGTACCAATATAATATATATATATATATATATATATATATATATATATATATATATATATATATATATATATATATATATATATATATATATATATATATATATATATATATATATATATATATATATATATATATATATATATATATATATATATATATATATATATATATATATATATATATATATATATATATATATATATATATATATATATATATATATATATATATATATATATATATATATATATATATATATATATTGGTGCACAAGTACAGGGCCTAGTCAATTGAATTCCCTTGATTGAAAAGAAAAGGCAGAACATGACAAATGTTATTTCCATCAAGCACTTAATAAGCATTGAAATTTACAAGACTGTCACTATTTGCTTGTTAACCATTCCTTGCACTTCATGAATACCATTTTATTTCAAGAAAAATCCTACCTTTTCCATCCCTGTCCTTATGGAAGGCCCTTATCTTAGTTTTGCATCTTGCATCACTGTCTGCCAGCGTCTCTGGCACTGCTTCGTGCACCTACTAAAGCCTGGGTGGAGTGCCGCTAGGCGAGTGACAGTGCTGCCCCACGCCTTCGTCTTCGCCTCAGCAGAGCAGCCATTTTCCGAAAAATTTCCTTTGAGGATGGCTGCTTTATCCCTATAGAGCTGTACGAGGGAGAGAGTTTCAGCGAACGTCCAGTTGGTATTGCGGTGACGTGTCTGCCGAGGAGGCTGTAGCTGGGGCGGCGGCTGTTCCTGCTGCTGCTGCTTCTGTTGTGGCTGGGGATGAGGCTGTGGTCCCTCCTGCTGCTGCTCCTGAAGAGGCTGCTGCTGCTGCTGTTGCTGCTGACCTCGCTGGCTGCTGAGGGGCACTAAAGGTCGTGGCTGGCTGTTGGCGTCCATGGCTGACTGCTGGCTTGAAGCTCGCGGGAATGTTTGTTTACATGTTTGAGGGGCTACGTCTTTAATTTTATCATTATTCCATGTGATGTTGGTCTATGCATCGCCAACAATACCCAAAAATATTTTTATTTTATTTTATATATATTTCCAATACGTTAATATGCTTTTAACATCAAAATTATACCAAATTCAAACATTTTATTTTGAGTTGGCATCCCTTTCATATGTGCAGCTCAGGGTTTGGCAACGATGTACTAATACTCGCCTATGACGAGCTGGTTATGTTGAGGGGGTGAAACGTAAGGAGGGGGGTTATGTCGCGTCATTGTTAATACTCGGATATGTCTCAGTTTACGTCTCACATAAATTTATTTATATGTACGGGCCCTGGTGAACAAGCCTGCAACTTTGCTATCCTCAACGACCTAGAGCAGTTGGTCCACCACCCTACACATATTCCCGACCGTCTTGGAGACAGGCCCAACATTCTAGACCTCTTCCTTACCTCTAATCCTTCTGCTTACTCTGTCAAACTGTTCTCTCCGTTGGGCTCCTCCGATCATAACCTTATTTCTGTATCCTGTCCAATCGCTCCTGTACATCCTCTGGACCCACCGAAGAGGCGATGCCTCTGGCATTTTGCTCCAGCTCGGTGGGACGACCTGAGGATGTACTTTTCCGTGGAATGATTACTGCTTCCAGGAGAGAGATCCCTCTGTGTGTGCTCAGAGCATCACAGAGGTGATTGTCTCTGGAATGGAGGCATATATTCAACGTACTTTCTCTACTCCTCATGCTAAAAAGCCTTGGTTTAATCATGCTTGTTCTCGTGCTATTAAAGATAGAGAGGCAGCTCACAAAAGGTTCCAGAGCCTTCGAACTCCCACTAACTTTGATCTATACATTTCAGCTAAGAATCGTGCCAAATCTATTCTCCGACTTACCAAAACTTCTTTTATAAATACAAAATGTCAACACTTTGCTTCTTCTAATTCTTCCCGTGACTTCTCTCATCCAGCCAAAAATATCTCCCCAAATTTCACTGCTTCCTTTTCCCTCCTCTCCTTAACCCTGACGGCACCATCGCCGTCTCATCTGTCTCTAAGGCTGAACTCTTCGCTCAAACTTTCTGTAAGAACTCCACCTTGGACGATTCTGGGCATATTCCTCCTACTCATCCCCCCTCTGACTCCTTTATGCCTGTTATTAAGATTCTTCCTAATGATGTTTTCTATGCCCTCTCTGGTCTCAACTCTCAGAAGGCTTATGGACCTGATGGAGTGCCTCCTATTGTCCTTAAAAACTGTGCTTTTGTGCTGACACACTGCCTGGTCAAACTCTTTCGCCTCTGCCTATCAACATCTATCTTTCCTTCCTGCTGGAAGTATGCTTTTGTACAGCCTGTGCCTAAGAGGGGTGACCGTTCCAATCCCTCAGACTACCACCCTATAGCTTTACTTCCATGTCTATCTAAAGCTTTTGAATCAATCCTTAACCGGAAGATTCAAAAGCACCTTTCCACTTCTAACCTTCAATCTGATCGCCAGTATGGATTCCGCAAGGGGCGTTCTACTGGCGATCTGCTTGCTCTCTTAACTGACTCTTGGTCATCCTCTCTTAGCCGTTTTGGTGAAACTTTCTGTGTTGCGCTAGACATATCGAAAGCCTTCGATAGAGTATGGCACCAGTCTTTGCTTTCTAAACTGCACTCTCTCGGATTCTATCCCTCTCTCTGTTCCTTTATCTCCAGTTTCCTTTCCGGCCGTTCTATCTCTGCGGTGGTAGACGGTCACCGCTCTTCCCCTAAACCTATCAACAGTGGCGTTCCACAGGGCTCTGTCCTATCACCCACTCTCTTCCTGTTATTCATCAATGATCTTCTTTCCATAACAAACTGTCCTGTCCACTCGTACGCCGACGACTCCACTCTGCATTATTCAACTTCTTTCAATAGAAGACCATTACAACATTCCAAACAGGAGGCTGCAGAACGCTTAACATCAGACCTTGCTATCATTTCCGATTGAGCTGAAGGAACCTTGTGTCCTTCAGTGCCTCAAAAACTCAATTTCTCCACCTATCAACTCGACACAATCTTCCAAACACCTATCCCCTAGTCTTCGACAACACTCAGCTGTCACCTTCTTCAACAGTAAACATCCTCGGTCTATCCTTAACTCAAAATCTCAACTGGAAACTTCATATCTCCTCTCGCTTAATCATCTTCCTCGAGGTTGGGCGTTCTGTATCGTCTCCGCCAGTTCTTCTACCCCGCGTAGTTGCTAACCATATACAGGGGCCTTCTCCGCTCTCGTATAGAGTATGCATCTCACGTGTGGGGGGGCTCCACTCATCAGTTCTCCTCCTCCTACTGATAGTCTTCTACCTCTTAAATTCCGCCGCGATGTTGCCTCCCTTTCTATCTTCTATCGATATTTCCACGCTGACTGCTCTTCTGAATTTGCTAACTGCATGCCTCCCCCCTCCCGCGGCCCCGCGGCACACGACTTTCTACTCATGGTCATCCCTATACTGTCCAAATCCCTTATGCAGGAGTTAACAAGCATCTTCACTCTTGCATCCCTCACGCTTGTAAACTCTGGAACAATCTTCCTTCATCTGTATTTCCTCCTGCCTACGACTTAAACTCTTTCAAGAGGAGGGTATCAGGACACCTCTCCTCCCGAATCTGACCTCTCTTTCAGCCACCTCATTTGATTTTTTTGGGGGGGAGCAGAGTAGCGGGCTTTTTTTTTATTCTTTTTTTATTTTTTTGTGTGCTCTAGAGCTGCCTCCTTTGTTTTAAAAAAAAAAAAATATATATATATATATATATATATATATATATATATATATATATATATATATATATATATATATATATATATAGATATATATAGACCTGGGGAGGGGGGTTCAAAATTACGCTCCGCCCCGGGTATCAAATACTTTAAGAACGCCTCTGAGAGAGAGAGAGAGAGAGAGAGAGAGAGAGAGAGAGAGAGAGAGAGAGAGAGAGAGAGAGAGAGAGAGAGAGAGAGAGAGAGAGATTTGTCTACAAGTCATCTTGAGTATAATACAGAACATCTTGAATTGCATATCTTAGAACATGAATGAAGAGAATTGTTTAAATAAGGGATCCCTCATAACGTCAATACACCTATAATAAGTAAAATATTGCCTATATAAGACAAGGTCTTTGATAGAATTATAATATGCACAGAAAAATATTGTAGAAGATGTCTATAGGGCTAAACTTAGTAAAAGATGCATATCGTTTACCGTTTACCGTTGATGAGGTTTCAGGCCCTGCTGCTCCGCCGCTGATGCAGCGCTCTACGAGGGCCGTCAACAATTTCAACGTTAGCCGCAATAATAGTCTTCGATGCACTTATTCTCAAACATCGTAGTGAGTGAGTGAGTGTCTTAATTTCTTTTACGAATAATATCACATATAGCAATTAGTTCAGTGTTGATGTCTGCTATTTTCCTTATAGTATCACTATTAAATATTCAACAATTATTTCCAGCACACTGAACATTCATCACACACAATTTATCTTTGAGTAGAGACACTATAATTAATTGCCATGATCAGTCATGTTACGAGTTCTCTCAATTTCAGTCTGGAGGACTACACAACACTGGTCATTCGCTGAGTGGTTGATTTCAGGCTTTTTGTATCTCACACAATTTATGCATTTATTCTCAGCCATGGTGCACTCCTTTGATTTATGATTGCCAGCGCATTTGAAACAATTTGGGGCATCTCCATTGGTCTTGGCAGTACAGTTGGCCTCAAGATGGCCGTATCTCTGAGAGTGATAGCATATAATTGCATGGTATCTGTCTCTCACTGTGTATATTCCCCATTCTAATTTTAGCTTGTGGTTCTTGTGAATCAGCTCTCTTACAGTTGGGTCACACCTCAAAATGTAGTGCATCGTGCCGCCAGCCGCAGGCTTGCTAAAAACCAGCTCAATCTTATCCTCAACACCCCCAATGGCTTGTAAGAACTCATTGCGGTTTAATATGGTCTCCTTTATTTTTTCCTTGGTCTCCTCTTTATGCACATTGCATATCATGATCCTTGGTTTCATCTTTCCAACACTCTTGGTATTGATTTGCTCAACAGACTCCAGTTTTTGAGCAGCCTCATCCCTTGTGTTCTCATTATCAAAGTTCCTGACAATGCTACCTCTATTTGTAAATCTTGAATCAGTTATTTAAATACCATTCAATGCCTTGGAGACTTCATCCTTCATGTCTGTTGCCTTCTTTTCCTGTGTAGAAGCTTTACAACTAAGAGATTTTTCTTGACCTTCTTGCCCCTCTTTGCCACCTCAGCCCAGCTAGATTCAGCATGCTCAGGGCCATATTTTTAAACAATTCTGCGCCCGAGAACACGTAATTTACTAGTCTTTCGTGGGAGTTTAGGGCATTTCCAGGGGTACTTTTATGACCCTGGTGGTAGTCTGAGCCTTCTTCTGTACCGTGAACCTAAAAGAACACTCATTAGAACTCGATTAACCTCCTTTTTGACCTTTGGAAATAGGTGGTGTGAGGGTTGGGAGCATTTGACAATACCAACCTCAGCACGTTTAAGGGTGTCAACAACTGATCCCAGCTCCTCCTGCACCCTCACAGCCCTTGATTCAGCTTCATCCTTAACCACAGATATTTCCTTAGCTAATTCTTGCTTGAATTCATCCAGTTTTTCTACAATTTTGGTAGCCAGAGACGCTTTATGGAGGCATGAGTTGCACATCCAATTAATTTTAGGTATATTCTCCTGCTTAATTCCAGACAAATGAGCACACTGCACATGACACCATCTAGGGCACAGACAGCATCCAATCCAACGCAAATCCAACGGGTACTTGGCTTTGCCAGCCATATGTATGTATATGTTATGCTGAAATATGTATGTATATGTAGTAATGATAATTAAATTAGCCTAACATAAATGTAAAACGTATGTATATGTAATAATAAAATATGTATGTATATGTAATAATAAAATATGTATGTATATGTAATAATGATTAGTAATTTAGCCTAACGGAAATGTAAAATGTCCTGTTATTATTGTTATTACTGTTCTGTCCGTTTTGAAGAGTGTGGCGGAGGTGGGGACTGTGTGTGTGTGTGTGTGTGTGTGTGTGTGTCGCCTCACGAGGTGTCATTAGAGTTCAAAGGCTGTTGTTGTGTCACGCCATCAACGTGCAGGTCACACAGTCACTGGACGCCACGGGACACTCCGAGATGCCCGTGTCAGCTGACCAACACCGGAGCGACGACGGGGCGCGGCGAGCACTGCACACCCTGCGGGGCTCCATCGCGCTGCCTCGCCTCACACTGTAAAATGGCCGCCCCACAAGTGCCCCGCCATGCCAGGGGCACTCACAAGCTTACCGCTCCTCCGTCATCTTCATGCTGATGTTTTTTAAACACAACACCCACTAGGAGGAGTGCCAAAAGCCTGCAGCCACAAGAAAGCCGCCCACGCTAGTGTATACCCGTGAATGAGTCACAGCGTAGCGGCCATCACCGTCACGTCACGGGCTGCCGCTGCGCAGTCGCCCCGCCCTCCGCCACCGCAGCCACACCTCCGCTGCCCTGCCCGTCCTCTGCTGCTGCTCGGCGGGGTGCCACCATTGGCCTGAAGCTCATATTACCTCGTCTCGGTGTGATAGGCGCCAGTACCGGCACAGTAATGGGTGAAAGATAAAGCACAAAGTGGCCTCTGGTGACCTGCCTGCCGCCGGGCGACACCCGTCCGTCTCCCTCGCTCCGCACCCCGCTCTCTGCCTCTCAGTCCCAGGCCCTGGCCTCCTCTGGACCTCGTCAGTGCCCTGGGGACACAGTAACAGTCACTTACGGCTGCATAAAGGGAGGCAGGAAAGTGACGCTGAAGGCAGAACACAACGCCGGGGTCGCCCGCGAGCGGACCAATCACATCACAAGAGGTGGTGTTTCCTCAGAGCAGAGAGCGGGGAGGTAGGGGAGGGGAGGAGGGCCTGGCGACGTGGAACATGGCCGCCACGCGCTGGGACCCATATAGCCTAGTCCAGCCCCATTATCCTGCCCTAGCGACACCACGCCCCCTTCCTCGTGTCCAAATGAAAGGGTTAACCAGAATCTTCACTCTTTGGTCCCTTCCAATAGTAAACTACATCGCAGCCTCCCTTGAACGGCGTATTCTTAATTAAACTTTTTGCTACAGCTGTCGGCTGCATACTCGCTTAAGAAAATATATTAGAGCATTCTCTCTCTCTCTCTCTCTCTCTCTCTCTCTCTCTCTCTCTCTCTCATAACTAACCCATGTTGCCAACGAGGGCCGCGCCATTCCCTTCCATCCTTGTATTTCTGTTTCACTGTCAACAATTCCCGGATGACAACACTCGCGAGCGTCAGCAACTTGTCACTATGAGCCATTCAGCGGACAGACGTATTGCCTTACATAATATGTTATACTTATTTAATCCCTAACGACCCGCTGTGTCACACGGGGATTCCAGAACTGGGCTGAACATGTGTTGCTACGCTGCGGCCGTTCCTGCTCGCTGCCACTTGTACTTTAAATATGTAGTTGTTATGGAGATGAATAGGAGGTGGACACATATATTCCTAACGCTACGGGTGTTCTCGCTGTCACTCAGGGTATTAAATATGTGGTTGTTTATATAAGTATGAATGTTAATATTTTCTATATGTTATAAAAGTTAAAATGTAGGTAAAATGTAATTGTTTGTCTATATAGATATGAATGTTTGTAATCACTCTATGGCTTAAGAGGCAAAATGTAAAATGTATAGTTGTTATTTTATTCTTTTTAACATATTTCCGTCTGTCCTCAAACACACACTCGCTCGGTCGCCCCTACACAAAATTTTCGCCGTCCTAGTGACCACAGATTATTAAAAATGTAATTGTCTATATATGAAATTTATTTTCTTATCTTTTCATTTTTCACAGGGCAGCAATAATATGTTCACATGTCCATATTCTCGCTGGCCTTCAAACACACTCACTCACTCACTCGCTCCCACACATAATATTTTCGACCATCACACACAAAATGTTTAAAGTGCAAAAGTATAGAAAACACTCTTTGGTGCCGCCGTGAGCTTAGTAGAACGCGCGCTCCGCTCCTATATTTTAAAGCCAAACCCGCAGTCACAAAGTTGAAAATGCAAATATATAGTCACGCCGGCCTTCAGTGGCGAGAGTCCCCCCCGTTTTGGGAGGATCCACCTGGAGCCTGACAGCCCCGTGCTGTTGATTGGTTTACTGTCAGCATGGCAGTTTTGGATGGATGGGTGCGCTTTCATTGATCATGTATTATGTCATCAAGTAGCTACTGTCAGAGTTGTGTTCCGAGACGTTCAGTCCTCATATAGGTTAGGCTTGGTATGTTGTCAGGCGGCACCCTACGTGGTATGTAACGTTGCAATGAAGCGCGACAAAAACTTCAAGGATGTATTTTACATCTGAAATAAAGAAAACGCAATTATTGGAGCAAGTACGAAAGAGTGAACTGAATTTTGTTGCAGGAGATGGAAGGCTTGAAGGAAGGATGGAAAGGATGAAGAGGATTATGATGTGATTGATGTGCGGTGTTCTGGTTTCAATTGCGGTGCGGGATGAAGGTGTGTGCAGTGCGTATCATTGGTGTAAAGCGACATGACTGGTGTTGAGGGCCGCGAAAAGGGTCGAGTTGAAGTGCACGCGAGATACGAAGATAAAGACGAACCACGACATGTCTTGAATAATTGATCTACTCAGTGTTCAAGTCCATGGATCACTGGCGAGGCGGATCCGATTCTACTACATGATATTCAACGAGCGGCTGATTGGTGAAGAGCTACACGGATCCGGGCTCGGCGACTAACCACACCCGAAGAAAAAAAGTTAATATGTAGCCAAATAAATAAAGTCAGATAGCAGAGGTAGTTTGGAAGTAGCTTTAATTATGACAGTACGGGTAGTGTGCACGAAAAGGGGGAAGGGAAGGAGGGGAAGGAGGAGGAGGAGGAGGAAGAGAAAATGAGGGAGAAGAAAAAGAAGAAAAGAACAAAAACAAGAAAACGAAGATAAAGAAGAAGAAAAAGAAATAGTAGAAAAAGGAGAAAAAAAAGAAGACAGAAAAGAGGAAGAAAAGGAAGAAGTAAAAGTAAGGAAGAAAAAGTAGAAGAATAAAAAAAGAAAAAGAGGAGGAGGAGGAGGAGGAGGAGGAGGTGGAGGGGGAATGAAAGTTAGCAATGACATCGTACCCAGGTGGTGATTGTCATACTTCCCGTGGCTGCAGACTGGACCGTATTGCTTGGTGCCTGATCGCCTCGCTTTGGCCGCTCTTGTTAGCAAAAAAGAGAGTGCGTGGAGGGAGGCTGGCGTGGAGGTCCGGAATAATAGGCCAGACTCGAGACAGCGATTATTGTGGTTGTGTCGCTGCAGAAGTGGCAATCGCGGAGGTTCTTGATTGGTCCTACACACTGGGCTGGAGATCTGTTGACGGTATGGCTGGAGGTGGAAGTAAAGAGAAGAGGAAATGACCTACGAGTCTTGCTTGCAGTGAAGGAGAGGAAGAAATGAAGTATACGGAGAAGACCTATAATCCCTGTGGTTTTACTCTCGGTGGTAGTGAGCTTGGGGGGAGAAAGGAATGAAGTATAAAGAGAAAATAACCTACGATTCATGTGTTCTTACTCGTCCTTGTAATGAAGTTGAGATGAAGAAATGAAGTTTAGAGGAGAGATAATGGCCTACGATTCCTCAGTTCTAACTCGTCCTCGTAATGAAGTTGAGAAGAAGGAATGAAGTTTAGAGGAGAGAAAATGGCTTACGATTCCTCTGTTCTAACTCGTGCTTGTAATGAAGTTGAGAGGAATGAAATATAGAAGAGAGAAAATGACCTACGACTCCTCTGTTCTAACTCGTGCTTGTAATGAAGTTGAGAGGAAGGAATGAAATATAGAAGAGAGAAAATGACCTACGATTCCTCTGTTCTAACTCGTCCTTGTAATGAAGTTGAGAGGAAGGAATGAAATATAGAAGAGAAAATGACCTACGATTCCTCTGTTCTAACTCGTCCTTGTAATGAAGTTGAGAGGAAGGAATGAAGTTTAGAGGAGAGAAAATGGCGAACGATTCCTCTGTTCTAACTCGTGCTTGTAATGAAGTTGAGATGAAGGAATGAAGTTTAGAGGAGAGAAAATGGTCAACGATTCCTGTGCTTTATATTTTGCTTTTATTGAAGTTGAGAAGGAAACGAAGGACAACAAGTATACCACTGCAATTTTTACTGTGATGAATGTGGTTTGAGCATCAATTAAGAAATTTTTGGGAAGTTGAAGTAATGAACAATTGTTTTTTTTTATTTACTTCCATATGGAGACATGTTTTTTTTTCTTGTCTTGTATAATGAGTGTAATATTGGCGTATCACTGGCAACATTTTCACTAGAAGCTTTATAACAATGATTCAAGTTTTATAACTCTTAATAAAACTTTTTTATCAATATCTTGGTGTGTGTGTGTGTGTGTGTGTGTGTGTGTGTGTGTGTGTGTGTGTGTGTGTGTGTTCCTACTTACTTCTGTTACGTAGAAAGGTCTTTATAATCTTGAGTACATGTGGCCATATAATTGTTGCCTTTAAGGATCATAGTTGTATATTGAACATTTTGAGAGAGAAAAACTCCCCCACACACACACATGCCCACGCAGGTATAACCAGTTAGCAGAAGTGAGCGGACAGGTGAGGCGTGTTATTTTGCCCAGTTATTATATTCAACAATGGATGGGCAAACATAAATCTTCTCAAAAGTAGTTTTCTAACGGTATGGGCGGCTGTTTTTATGAAAGGAAGTAGAAGCCAGAGCCTAAGCCTGAACCAGTGCCCGTGCCAGAGCCTAAGCCTGAACCAGTTCCCGTGCCTGAGCCTGAGCCTGAACCAGTTCCCGTGCCTGAGCCTGAGCCTGAACCAGTGCCCGTGCCTGAGCCTGAGCCTGAACCAGTTCCCGTGCCTGAGCCTGAGCCTGAACCAGTTCCCGTGCCAGAGCCTGAGCCTGAACCAGTGCCCGTGCCAGAGCCTGAGCCTGAACCAGTGCCCGTGCCAGAGCCTGAGCCTGAACCAGTGCCCGTGCCAGAGCCTGAGCCTGAACCAGTTCCCGTGCCAGAGCCTGTGCCTGAACCAGTGCCCGTGCCAGAGCCTGTGCCTGAACCAGTGCCCGTGCCAGAGTATGAGCCTGAACCAGTCCGTTAAAACACTCTGAGTGGCACACACACACACACACACACACACACACACACACACACACACACACACACACACACACACACGAAAGACTGAGTCCGCTAAAATACACTGACTGGCACACACACACACACAGCCTGGCACGGGCACTGGTTCAGGCTCAGGCTCTGGCACGGGCACTGGTTCAGGCTCAGGCTCTGGCACGGGAACTGGTTCAGGTTCAGGGTCTGGCACGGGCACTGGTTCAGGCTCAGGCTCTGGCACGGGCACTGGATCAGGCTCAGGCTCTGGCACGGGCACTGGTTCAGGCTCAGGCTCTGGCACGGGCACTGGTTCAGGCTCAGGCTCTGGCACGGGCACTGGATCAGGCTCAGGCTCTGGCACGGGAACTGGTTCAGGTTCAGGCTCTGGCACGGGCACTGGTTCAGGCTCAGGCTCTAGCACAGGCACTGGTTCAGGCTCAGGCTCTGGCACGGGCACTGGTTCAGGCTCAGGCTCTGGCACGGGCACTGGTTCAGGCTCAGGCTCTGGCACGGGCACTGGTTCAGGCTCAGGCTCTGGCACGGGCACTGGTTCAGGCTCAGGCTCTGGCACGGGCACTGGTTCAGGCTCAGGCTCTGGCACGGGCACTGGTTCAGGCTCAGGCTCTGGCACGGGCACTGGTTCAGGCTCAGGCTCTGGCACGGGCACTGGTTCAGGCTCAGGCTCTGGCACAGGCACTGGTTCAGGCTCAGGCTCTGGCACGGGCACTGGTTCAGGCTCAGGCTCTGGCACAGGCACTGGTTCAGGCTCAGGCTCTGGCACGGGCACTGGTTCAGGCTCAGGCTCTAGCACAGGCACTGGTTCAGGCTCAGGCTCTGGCACGGGCACTGGTTCAGGCTCAGGCTCTAGCACAGGCACTGGTTCAGGCTCAGGCTCTGGCACGGGCACTGGTTCAGGCTCAGGCTCTGGCACGGGCACTGGTTCAGGCTCAGGCTCTGGCACGGGCACTGGTTCAGGCTCAGGCTCTGGCACGGGCACTGGTTCAGGCTCAGGCTCTGGCACGGGCACTGGTTCAGGCTCAGGCTCTGGCACGGGCACTGGTTCAGGCTCAGGCTCTGGCACGGGCACTGGTTCAGGCTCAGGCTCTGGCACGGGCACTGGTTCAGGCTCAGGCTCTGGCACAGGCACTGGTTCAGGCTCAGGCTCTGGCACGGGCACTGGTTCAGGCTCAGGCTCTGGCACGGGCACTGGTTCAGGCTCAGGCTCTGGCACGGGCACTGGTTCAGGCTCAGGCTCTGGCACGGGCACTGGTTCAGGCTCAGGCTCTGGCACGGGCACTGGTTCAGGCTCAGGCTCTGGCACGGGCACTGGTTCAGGCTCAGGCTCTGGCACGGGCACTGGTTCAGGCTCAGGCTCTGGCACGGGCACTGGTTCAGGCTCAGGCTCTGGCACGGGCACTGGTTCAGGCTCAGGCTCTGGCACGGGCACTGGTTCAGGCTCAGGCTCTGGCACGGGCACTGGTTCAGGCTCAGGCTCTGGCACGGGCACTGGTTCAGGCTCAGGCTCTGGCACGGGCACTGGTTCAGGCTCAGGCTCTGGCACGGGCACTGGTTCAGGCTCAGGCTCTGGCACGGGCACTGGTTCAGGCTCAGGCTCTGGCACGGGCACTGGTTCAGGCTCAGGCTCTGGCACGGGCACTGGTTCAGGCTCAGGCTCTGGCACGGGCACTGGTTCAGGCTCAGGCTCTGGCACGGGCACTGGTTCAGGCTCAGGCTCTGGCACGGGCACTGGTTCAGGCTCAGGCTCTGGCACGGGCACTGGTTCAGGCTCAGGCTCTGGCACGGGCACTGGTTCAGGCTCAGGCTCTGGCACGTACACTGGTTCAGGCTCAGGCTCTGGCACGTACACTGGTTCAGGCTCAGGCTCTGGCACGTACACTGGTTCAGGCTCAGGCTCTGGCACGTACACTGGTTCAGGCTCAGGCTCTGGCACGGGCACTGGTTCAGGCTCAGGCTTTGGCACGGGCACTGGTTCAGGCTCAGGCTCTGGCACGGGCACTGGTTCAGGGCGTGTGATTAACAGGCGTGTTGTTTACTGGCGTCTATTTGGCGGGTATTTAATTCAGCATGTCTAGAGGACGATTCCGATGTGAAGGAGGCCTCTTCCGTGAAGGAGTCGCCGGCCAACACCTCTGCTGGGCTAGGGCCGGCAGCCTCCTCCTCTTCGGGCCCCGCGCAAGAGACATCCTCGTCCGCCTCAAGGTTTCGATTGAAAACTCGAGACGCCGCAAACGTTAGCTGGAATATTGGGCCACACAAACACAAGACCGAGTCCGTTAAAACACACTGACACACACACACACACACACACACACACACACACACACACACACACACACACACACACACACACACACACACACAACTTAAATTCATAACAAAAACTGGGCCCAAATCCCACATACAGACATAGGTCAAAGTTATGAATAAACAACAACAACAACAACAACAACAACAACAACAACAACATTCAGATATAAGATAATAGGCTACACTTTTTTGGGGGAGGGGGAGGCGGGAGAAAAAGGATGGGGGGAGCAGGGTCAATCATACTCACTCTGGCCTACTCTAGATTCAAAAGGCAGATTAGTTTAAACGTCGCATTACTATTTATTTACAGTTATGTGGCTAGTTTGGCTTCGGTAGTTCTTGGGGGATAGAGTTAGAAGTGTTGGAAATCCACAGAGTAAAGTCGACGTATTACAAACTTACTCGTAAAGGAAAGGGATATAAAAAAAATCAATATAACCAGCTGACCACGCCTTCAAAAACGGGTTAAAATAGACAAATCGCCCACACTATTGTTAATGAAGACTATGATAAAACAGTACTTTCCTATGCATACAAACCGAGTCATATCTTTCTTTTATATTTAGATTTTTTCGAGCTACATTCTTTCCCTTCAAGGTAAGTCCATAGTTTTAAACGTCTCAGACTGCCGCCCATTGCGACTATTTCCCAAGGCCAGAGAACAGATTAACCGGGTGTTCATGGCTAGCAGTTTCCCAGTTCAAGGTGCAGAATTCGTGTAAAATAATCGCCAGTATCACAAAACAGTCCGCGAAAACACCAGCAACTTCCACGAGAAGCCACAGAGAAGATTAACCGGCTGTTCATTAATTAAGGTGGGCGAGAACCGACTCTAGAAACGATTCCTTAGATAATAATGCGCAAGAGACTCGATTTTCAACCCTGGAAATCGATTCCTCTGTATTTCACCTTACGCAGTTCCTTTCCCATCCCTCCCCAAGCTCTTGTTCTGTCCTCTTACACCTCACAGTTCGCCCTCATCCTCACTCTATTTGGTTATTCCTCTCCCCCTAACACACCCTCGCGTATATGTTCTTTCCTCCTTCTCCTACTACTATATATTTTACTACTACTCTTCCACAGAAGAGAGACATAAGATGGCGGAATTGCTGCGTGGAAATTCACCATTTTAAGGAAACAATGGAAAGAGGGGCGGTGGTGGCGGAGTTCCTTCTCTTCACTCAATCTTTCACGTCCATCTCAAAACTTACAAGCACTGCAACAACCGCTGTCACCACTTAGTTCATCGATTTTAATATTCCAGCTAACGTTTGCGGCGTCTCAAGTTTTCAATCGAAACCTTGAGGCGGACGAGGATGTTTCTTGCGCGGGGCCCGAAGAGGAGGAGACTGCCGGCCCTAGCCCAGCAGAGGTGCAGGCCGGCGACACCTTCACGGAAGAGGCCTCCTCCACCTCGGCATCGTCCCCGAGACATTCCGAATTAAATACCCGCCAAATAGACGCCCGTAAACAACACGCCCGTTAATCACACGGCCTGAACCAGTGCCCGTGCCAGAGCCTGAGCCTGAACCACTGCCCGTGCCAGAGCCTGAGCCTGAACCAGTGCCCGTGCCAGAGCCTGGGCCTGAACCAGTGCACGTGCCAGAGCCTGAGCCTGAACCAGTGCCCGTGCCAGAGCCTAAGCCTGAACCAGTGCCCGTGCCCGTGCCAGAGCCTGAGCCTGAACCAGTGCCCGTGCCAGAGCCTGAGCCTGAACCAGTGCCCGTGCCAGAGCCTGAGCCTGAACCAGTGCCCGTGCCAGAGCCTGAGCCTGAACCAGTGCCCGTGCCAGAGCCTGAGCCTGAACCAGTGCCCGTGCCAGAGCCTGAACCTGAACCAGTGCCCATGCCAGAGCCTGAGCCTGAACCAGTGCCCGTGCCAGAGCCTGAGCCTGAACCAGTGCCCGTGCCAGAGCCTGAGCCTGAACCAGTGCCCGTGCCAGAGCCTGAGCCTGAACCAGTGCCCGTGCCTGAGCCTGAACCAGTGCCCGTGCCAGAGCCTGAGCCTGAACCAGTGCCCGTGCCAGAGCCTGAGCCTGAACCAGTGCCCGTGCCTGAGCCTGAACCAGTGCCCGTGCCAGAGCCTGAGCCTGAACCAGTGCCCGTGCCAGAGCCTGAGCCTGAACCAGTGCCCGTGCCTGAGCCTGAGCCTGTACCAGTGCCCGTGCCAGAGCCTGAGCCTGAACCAGTGCCCGTGCCAGAGCCTGAGCCTGAACCAGTGCCCGTGCCTGAGCCTGAGCCTGAACCAGTGCCCGTGCCTGAGCCTGAGCCTGAACCAGTGCCCGTGCCAGAGCCTGAGCCTGAACCAGTGCCCGTGCCTGAGCCTGGGCCTGAACCAGTGCCCGTGCCAGAGCCTGAGCCTGAACCAGTGCCCGTGCCAGAGCCTGGGCCTGAACCAGTGCCCGTGCCAGAGCCTGAGCCTGAACCAGTGCCCGTGCCAGAGCCTGAGCCTGAGCCTGAACCAGTGCCCGTGCCAGAGCCTGAGCCTGAACCAGTGCCCGTGCCAGAGCCTGAGCCTGAACCAGTGCCCGTGCCAGAGCCTGAGCCTGAACCAGTGCCCGTGCCAGAGCCTGAGCCTGAACCAGTGCCCGTGCCAGAGCCTGAGCCTGAACCAGTGCCCGTGCCAGAGCCTGAGCCTGAACCAGTGCCTGTGCCAGAGCCTGTGCCTGAGCCTGAGCCTGAACCAGTGCCCGTGCCAGAGCCTGAGCCTGAACCAGTGCCTGTGCCAGAGCCTGAGCCTGAGCCTGAGCCTGAACCAGTGCCCGTGCCAGAGCCTGAGCCTGAACCAGTGCCCGTGCCAGAGCCTGAGCCTGAACCAGTGCCCGTGCCAGAGCCTGAGCCTGAACCAGTGCCCGTGCCAGAGCCTGTGCCTGAGCCTGAGCCTGAACCAGTGCCCGTGCCAGAGCCTGAGCCTGAACCAGTGCCCGTGCCAGAGCCTGTGCCTGAGCCTGTGCCTGAGCCTGAGCCTGAACCAGTGCCCGTGCCAGAGCCTGAGCCTGAACCAGTGCCTGTGCCAGTGCCTGTGCCAGAGCCTGTGCCTGAGCCTGAGCCTGAACCAGTGCCCGTGCCAGAGCCTGAGCCTGAACCAGTGCCTGTGCCAGAGCCTGTGCCTGAGCCTGAGCCTGAACCAGTGCCCGTGCCAGAGCCTGAGCCTGAACCAGTGCCCGTGCCAGAGCCTGAGCCTGAACCAGTGCCCGTGCCAGAGCCTGAGCCTGAACCAGTGCCCGTGCCTGAGCCTGAGCCTGAACCAGTGCCCGTGCCAGAGCCTGAGCCTGAACCAGTGCCCGTGCCAGAGCCTGAGCCTGAACCAGTGCCCGTGCCAGAGCCTGAGCCTGAACCAGTGCCTGTGCCTGAGCCTGAGCCTGAACCAGTGCCCGTGCCTGAGCCTGAACCAGTGCCCGTGCCTGAGCCTGAGCCTGAACCAGTGCCCGTGCCTGAGCCTGAACCAGTGCCCGTGCCTGAGCCTGAGCCTGAACCAGTGCCCGTGCCAGAGCCTGAGCCTGAACCAGTGCCCGTGCCAGAGCCTGAGCCTGAACCAGTGCCCGTGCCTGAGCCTGAGCCTGAACCAGTGCCCGTGCCTGAGCCTGAACCAGTGCCCGTGCCAGAGCCTGAGCCTGAACCAGTGCCCGTGCCAGAGCCTGAGCCTGAACCAGTGCCCGTGCCTGAGCCTGAGCCTGAACCAGTGCCCGTGCCAGAGCCTGAGCCTGAACCAGTGCCCGTGCCAGAGCCTGAGCCTGAACCAGTGCCCGTGCCAGAGCCTGAGCCTGAACCAGTGCCCGTGCCTGAGCCTGAACCAGTGCCCGTGCCAGAGCCTGAGCCTGAACCAGTGCCCGTGCCTGAGCCTGAGCCTGAACCAGTGCCCGTGCCAGAGCCTGAGCCTGAACCAGTGCCCGTGCTAGAGCCTGAGCCTGAACCAGTGCCCGTGCCAGAGCCTGAGCCTGAACCAGTGCCTGTACTAGAGCTTGAGCCTGAACCAGTGCCCGTGCCAGAGCCTGAGCCTGAAACAGTGCCTGTGCTAGAGCTTGAGCCTGAACCGATGCCCTTGCCTGAGCCTGAGCCAGAATAAGTGTCCGTGCCAGAACCTGAGCCTGAACCAGTGCCCGTGCCAGAACCTGAGCCTGAACCAGTGCCCGTGCCAGAACCTGAGCCTGAATCAGTGCCCTTGCCAGAGCCAGAGCCTGAACCAGTGCCCGTGCCAGAGCCTGAGCCTGAACCAGTGCCCGTGCCAATGCCTGAACCATTGCCCGTGCCAGAGCCTGAGCCTGAACCAGTTCCCGTGCCAGAGTCCGTTGAAACACACTGACTGGTACAAACAAACACAAGACTGAGTCCGTAAAAACACACTGACACACAAACACAAACACAAGACTGAGTCTGTTAAAACACACTGACAGGCACACACACAAACACAAGACTGAGTCTGTTAAAACACACTGACACACACACAAACACAAGACTGAGTCTGTTAAAACACACTGACACACACACAAACACAAGACTGAGTTTGTTAAAATACACTGACAGGCACACACACAAACACAAGACTGAGTCTGTTAAAACACACTGACACACAAACACAAACACAAGACTGAGTCTGTTAAAACACACTGACAGGCACACACACAAACACAAGACTGAGTCTGTTAAAACACACTGACAGGCACACACACAAACACAAGACTGAGTCTGTTAAAACACACTGACAGGCACACACACAAACACAAGACTGAGTCTGTTAAAACACACTGACACACACACAAACACAAGACTGAGTCTGTTAAAACACACTGACACACACACAAACACAAGACTGAGTCTGTTAAAACACTCTCACACACAAACACAAGACTGAGTCTGTTAAAACACACTGACACACACACAAACACAAGACTGAGTCTGTTAAAACACACTGACACACAAACACAAACACAAGACTGAGTCTGTTAAAACACACTGACAGGCACACACAAACACAAGACTGAGTCTGTTAAAACACACTGACACACAAACACAAACACAAGACTGAGTCTGTTAAAACACACTGACACACAAACACAAATACAAGACTGAGTCTGTTAAAACACGCTGACTGGCACACACACACAAACACAAGACTGAGTCTGTTAAAACAGACTGATTGGCACACACACACACACAAACACACACACACACACACACACACACACACACACACACACACACACACACACGACTGAGTCCGTTAAAACACAATGACTGCAAACACACACAACAAAACACAATGACTGACACACACACAAACACAGCCTGAGCCTGAACCAGTGTTCGTGCGAGAGCCTGAGCCTGAACCAGTGTTCGTGCGAGAGCCTGAGCCTGAACCAGTGCCCGTGCCTGAGCCTAAGCCTGAACCAGTGTTCGTGCGAGAGCCTGAGCCTGAACCAGTGCCCGTGCCTGAGCCTAAGCCTGAACCAGTGTTCGTGCGAGAGCCTGAGCCTGAACCAGTGCCCGTGCCTGAGCCTGAACCAGTGTCCGTGCCTGAGCCTGAACCAGTGTCCGTGCCTGAGCCTGAGGCTGAACCAGCGCCCGTGCCAGAGTCTGAGCCTGAACCAGTGTCCGTGCCTGAGCCTGAGCCTGAACCAGTGCCCGTGCCAGAGCCTGAGCCTGAACCAGCGCCCGTGTCAAAGCCTGAGCCAGAACCAGTGCTTGTGCCGGTGCCAGAGCCTGAGACTGAACCAATGCCCGTGCCAGAGCTTGAGCCTGAACCAGTGCTCTTACCTGAGCCTGAGCCTGAGCCTGGACCAGTGCCCGTGCCTGAACCTGAGCCTGAACCAGTGCCCGTGCCTGAGCCTGAGCCTGAACCAGTGCCCGTGCCAGAACCTGAGCCTAAATCATTGCCCTTGCCAGAGACTGAGCCTGAACCAGTGCCCGTGCCAATGCCTGAATAAGTGCCCCTGCCAGAGCCTGAGCCTGAACCAGTGCCTATGTCAAAGCCTGAGCTTGAACCAGTGCCTGTGTCAAAGCCTGAGCCTGAACCAGTGCCCGTGCCCGTGCCAGAGCCTGAGCCTGAACCAGTGCCCGTGCCAATGCCTGAATAAGTGCCCCTGCCAGAGCCTGAGCCTGAACCAGTGCCTATGTCAAAGCCTGAGCTTGAACCAGTGCCTGTGTCAAAGCCTGAGCCTGAACCAGTGCCCGTGCCCGTGCCAGAGCCTGAGCCTGAACCAGTGCCCGTGACAGAGTCTGAGCCTGAACCAGAACCCTTGCCAGAGCCTGAGCCTGAACCAGTACCCTTGCCTGAGCCTGCGCCTGAACCAGTAGCCGTGCCAGAGCCTGAGCCTGAACCAGTGCCCGTGCCAGAGCCTGAGCCTGAACCAGTGCCCGTGCCAGAGCCTGAGCCTGAACCAGTGCCCGTGCCAGAGCCTGAGCCTGAACCAGTGCCCGTGACAGAGTCTGAGCCTGAACCAGAACCCTTGCCAGAGCCTGAGCCTGAACCAAAACCCTTGCCTGAGCCTGAGCCTGAACCAGTAGCCGTGCCAGAGCATGAGCCTGGACCAGTCCCTGTGCCTGAGCCTGAACCTGAACCATTGCACGTGCCAGAGCCTGAGCCTAAACAAGCGCCCGTGCCAGAGCCTGAACAAGTGCCCGTGCCTGAGCCTGAGCCTGAGCCAGTGCCCGTGCCAGAGCCTGAGCTTGAACCAGTGCCCGTCCCTAGGGCTGAGCCTGAACAAGTGCCCGTGCCAGAGCCTTAGGCTGAAGACTCTGCCCGTACCTGAGTCTGAGCCTGAACCAATGCCCGTGCCAGAGCCTGAGCCTGTACCAGTGCCCATGCCAGAGCCTCAGCCTGAACCAGTGCCCGTGCCTGAGTCTGAGCCTGAACCAGTGCACGTGCCAAAGCCTGAGCCTGAACCAGTGCCCGTGCCAGAACCTGAGCCTGAACCAGTGCCCGTGTCTGAGCCTGAGCCTGAATCAGTGCCTGTGCCAGAGCCTGAGCCTGAACCAGTGCCCATGCCAGAACCATGACCCTGCACTTGCAACTTTTCCACAACATAAGAAAAAAAACATTTATCAGAAAGTGGAGCAATGCCGCTGTAAAGGGTTATGACCATGGAGGTATTATGGGAGGAGCCGCCATGACGTCACGAACGCGAAGCCAACGCGCTATTGGTCCGCTGTCTCCCACCCCCTTTAGACTCAAAACATATATCAGCTGATCCAGTGGACGCATTGAAAGTGCATACAATCCCTGCCTTTTCTGAGTGTAGGTAGGAACAACCCCTCACGTAACTATTGCTTAATGACACTTTCATAAGCAGGTCTGGGTGCGAGAGGGATTTAGGGGTCTTAGTGAGCTCTGATCTCCGTCCAAGAGCACAGTGTAGTCAAGCTAGAAATCGAGCAAATAGGGTACTGGGATTTATTTCTGGGAGCGTAAGCTACAGAAGCCTCGAAGTCTTCTTCAAAGTATATTTAGTATTAGTTAGACCTCATCTTGACTATGCGGTTCAGTTCTGGTCACCTTACTATAGAATGGATATCAAAATGTTAGAATTGGTGCAGAGGAGGATGACTAAGATGATTCAGGGGCTGAGAAACTTGCCATACAAGGAAAGACTCAAACTGTCAAACTTGCATTCTCTAGAAAGGCGAAAGGTGCGTGGAGACATGATCGAGGTTTATAAATGGATGAAGGGCTTTAATAAGGGAGACATTCATAAGGTTTTGTTGGTAAGAGAACCGGGTAGGACACGAAGTAATGGGTTTAAACTGGATACATTCAGATTCAACAGGGACAGAGGCAAAAATTGGTTTACTAACAGAGTGGTGGATGAGTGGAATAGGCTTAGCAGTCATGTGGTGAGTGCCAATACAATTGTCACATTAAAAAATAGATTAGATAAATTCATGGACAGCGATATTAGGTGGGGTTAGATACACAGGAGCTTAGGTTCAAAGGAGCTGCCTTGTACAGGCCTACCGGCCTCTTGTAGACTCCTACGTTCTTATGTTCATATGGCCGTACGAAAAGGGAGCGTAGTGGTTCTACATCATTTCACAGGTGAGTTGAGAACTTTATAACCAGATAGGGCTACATATGATAGAAATCTGCAGTTCTGTTGTACACTGACATTGAGGTTACCAGGCGGCTGCCAGGGTACCTGTCCTCGACCAGGCTGAGCTGTATGCCATACTTGAGGCTCTCCACACTGTAGCAGCTTTCCGCAAAGATGTATACTTGTTTGTCGATAGCCAGGTTGCATTACATAAACTTGTGTCATCCTCCCCTACAGACTGTGATCTTGTAACTAAGTGCCTGACTGCCCCCCGTGCCCTTGAGGCCGCAGGTGCCACGGTGCCCTCCCATGTGGGCAGCCAGCACAATGAAAAGACAGACTGCCTTGGTCGACGTGCCCTTCAGGATGACACAGTGGACCCTGGCACTGACTATACGCTTAGTTATGTTAAGAATATAATTAGGGATTATTTCCATAATAACATTGCTACCCAACTCAGACACTGCTGTGACAATGGCAGCACCAGCAGCCTCCATTATGCAAGTGTCTCCCACCACTGTGTTTACCCCTATGGGCGACAGTGCACCTCGCGATGTGGTAGGAATGCGCCTTAGGCTAGGCTATAGGTACTACTGGGTGGTTAGTATCTCCCTTGTGCCTTCTGCACTCAGGCCGAGGGGCCACACACTGCAACACTATGTCATGGAATGCCGCGGCCCTTTCATTGCTTTTTTTTTTAGCCAAGAGACTGCCTTGACCTTAAGGCTGGGATCACACGAGCCACTTTTAGTGGTCAGTGGCCGCCACAAAAAGTGGCCACCACAAAAAATGGTCACTACGAAAAATGGTGGGTAGGTGCAACATTCACACGAGCCACTCGGTGGCAGCCACTAATGAGGTCAGCACGTGGCGTTATGGATCTCGTAGAGGCAGCAGCTGTCTGTGCTCTCTTGGTAAAAAGCGCTGAAGAAAGTACTGCCATGGGTTCACCCCATATATACTTAGCAACAGACTACTGCGTGTAGTATTCCACACATCATTTACAGAGCTAAAAGAACACGATATTTTTTTACGACTTCAGGAGGTCACAGGATAGGTTTAATCATCTTATGACAATAACTGGTCCACGTATAACACGGCAGGACATCAACACGAGGAATTGTGACCCAGTAGAAGAGAGACTTGCGGCAATTTTAATATAAGACTGAACATGAAGAATATTAAGTCACATTAAATGTAGTTTATTGACAATTCAGCAGTCCTTGCGGTTACCTAACTGTGAGGGCAACTACCAACTTAGCGGGCGAACGACCGGGGCACTCCTGCCGCCCGCCCGCATCTTGCCGTTCGAAGCGGTTCAACTACCGAGGCGCAGCGAACCACCTGCTTCACTCCCGCTGCTCGTTCGCCTGACGCCGTTCGACGCCTCGGTCGACTGAATCACCGAGGCTTCTCAACCCGCTATGGGAGGCAACTTGGTGGCCGCCAGCGCCTTCCGCATCAGACAGCGACCGAGCCTCGCCCTGAACACTTGCTTCTACTAAAGCTCCAGCCCTGGTCTCACTCGGGCTAACTCAGATACCGTGGGCTCGTTCTGGGTGCCTTACCTCTCCCCTCTCCACGCCCTGGACTCCCGTTACTGCTGTGAACCTGACGCCCCTTTTTTCTCCTGCGCCTCCCTCGTCCACAACGTCTACATCACTTCAAGGACGAAGCTGTGCTGCCTCGTCATTGCCACTCTGGACGAGACGCTCAGAAGAGGAAGAAGCCTAGCAACGGGTCATTGCTGAGTCCGGCGTGCTGAAGCCTTCGTGTTGGAGACTTCAGATTGTAAGGCCTGTTTTGGGGTTTTCTACTGTACTTAAAGTAAACTGGTGTCTAACCATTTATCTTGTTGTTTGTTATCCCTTCCGATTACAGCACCCAACATTGGATCCTTGACATGTGGCGACCTCGCCAGGATTGGGTCAACTGCTAATCAGGAAGGGTTGGCTTGTTTAGTCGCCTTTGCGCGCCACTTGCTGTCTGCGCCCCGGAAGTGAGTGTTTAATCCTTCACCGTTCTTTTGGGCTGTTGTACGCCCACGGTGGGATTTGTTGGTGCTGCCATAGCCCTTTTTCAGCCCTTGTGCTGCCCTTATCACCCAATCACTCGTTTGAGTATTGGGTTGGCTTCTACGCCCCTTAGTACCCTTTTTGCAGGGCTGTTTCCTACTTTTTCTTGTTTCCTTTTGTGTCTTGACTCTTCACGTTTGTTTTGGTTCTGTGTTACATTTTCTTGGTCTGTTTTTTGTTGTTGGGTCTTATTGGTGTCATTACCTGTTGGGTTTATACTTTTTTGCTTTGTTGTCCATATTAACCATGTCCAGCTTTGAGGTGTTTAAAGCTCAGGCTGTAGCCTTGGGGCTGGAGGGTGAGGATCTCGGTCGGAGAAGAGAAGCGTCTCCTCGCCGAGAGAGAGGAAAAGCGTCTCCTCGCCGAGAGAGGAAAAGCGTCTCCTCGCAGCGAGAGAGGAAAAGCGTCTCCTCGCCGAGAGAGAGGAAAAGCGTCTCCTCGCCGAGAGAGGGGACAAGCGTCTCCTCGCCGAGAGAGGGGAAAAGCGTCTCCTCGCCGAGAGAGAGAGGAAGCGTCTCCTCGCCGAGAGAGGAAAAGCGTCTCCTCGCCGAGAGGAAAAGCGTCTCCTCGCCGAGAGAGGAAAAGCGTCTCCTCGCCGAGAGAGAGGAAAAGCGTCTCCTCGCCGAGAGAGAGGAAAAGCGTCTCCTCGCCGAGAGATCGGAAAACCGTCTGCTCGCGGAGAGAGATGAAAAGCGTCTCCTCGCCGAGAGAGGAAAAGCGTCTCCTCGCCGAGAGAGGAAAAGCGTCTCCTCGCCGAGAGAGGAAAAGCGTCTCCTCGCCGAGAGAGGAAAAGCGTCTCCTCGCCGTGAGATGAAAAGCGTCTCCTCGCCGAGAGAGGAAAAGCGTCTCCTCGCCGAGAGAGAGGAAAAGCGTCTCCTCGCCGAGAGAGGAAAAGCGTCTCCTCGCCGAGAGAGAGGAAAAGCGTCTCCTCGCCGAGAGAGAGGAAAAGCGTCTCCTCGCCGAGAGAGAGGAAAAGCGTCTCCTCGCCGAGAGAGAGGAGAAGCGTCTCCTCGCCGAGAGAGGAAAAGCGTCTCCTCGCCGAGAGAGGAAAAGCGTCTCCTCGCCGAGAGAGGAAAAGCGCGTCCTCGCCGAGAGAGAGGAAAAGCGTCTCCTCGCCGCGAGAGAGGACAAGCGTCTCCTCGCCGAGAGAGAGGAAAAGCGTCTCCTCGCCGAGAGAGAGGAAAAGCGTCTCCTCGCCGAGAGAGAGCAAAAGCGTCTCCTCGCCGAGAGAGAAGCGTCTCCTCGCCGAGAGAGAGGAAAAGCGTCTCCTCGCCGAGAGGAAAAGCGTCTCCTCGCCGAGAGAGGAAAAGCGTCTCCTCGCCGAGAGAGGAAAAGCGTCTCGTCGACGATTTTGAGGAAAAGCGTCTCCTCGCCGAGAGAGAGGAAAAGCGTCTCCTCGCCGAGAGAGAGGAAAAGCGTCTCCTCGCCGAGAGAGAGGAAAGCGTCTCCTCGCCGAGAGAGGAAAAGCGTCTCCTCGCCGAGAGAGGAAAAGCGTCTCCTCGCCGAGAGAGAGGAAAAGCGTCTCCTCGCCGAGAGAGAGGAAAAGCGTCTCCTCGCCGAGAGAGAGGAAAAGCGTCTCCTCGCCGTGTGAGGAAAAGCGTCTCCTCGCCGAGAGAGAGGAAAAGCGTCTCCTCGCCGAGAGAGAGGAAAAGCGTCTCCTCGCCGAGAGAGGAAAAGCGTCTCCTTGCCGAGAGAGGAAAAGCGACTCCTCGCCGAGACCTAGGAAAAGCGTCTCCTCGCCGAGAGAGAGGAAAAGCGTCTCCTCGCCGAGAGAGGAAAAGCGTCTCCTCGCCGAGAGAGGAAAAGCGTCTCCTCGCCGAGAGAGGAAAAGCGTCTCCTCGCCGCGAGAGAGGTAAAGCGTCTCCTCGCCGAGATTGAGGAAAAGCGTCTCCTCGCCGAGAGAGAGGAAAAGCGTCTCCTCGAGAGAGGAAAAGCGTCTCCTCGCCGAGAGAGAGGAAAAGCGTCTCCTCGCCGAGAGAGAGGAAAAGCGTCTCCTCGCCGAGAGAGGAAAAGCGTCTCCTCGCCGAGAGAGAGGAAAAGTCTCCTCGCCGAGAGAGGAAAAGCGTCTCCTCGCCGAGAGAGGAAAAGCGTCTCCTCGCCGAGAGAGGAAAAGCGTCTCCTCGCCGAGAGAGAGGAAAAGCGTCTCCTCGCCGAGAGAGTCGAAAAGCGTCTCCTCGCCGAGAGAGGAAAAGCGTCTCCTCGCCGAGAGAGGAAAAGCGTCTCCTCGCCGAGAGGAAAAGCGTCTCCTCGCCGAGAGAGAGTAAAAGCGTCTCGTCCGAGAGAGAGAGGAAAAGCGTCTCCTCGCCGAGAGAGAGGAAAAGCGTCTCCTCGCCGAGAGAGGAAAAGCGTCTCCTGGCCGAGAGAGGCAAAGCGTCTCCTGGCCGAGAGAGGAAAATCGTCTCCTCGCCGAGAGAGGACAAGCGTCTCCTCGCCGCGCGAGGAAAAGCGTCTCCTCGCCGAGAGAGGAAAGCGTCTCCTCGCCGAGAGGAAAAGCGTCTCCTCGCCGAGAGAGGAAAAGCGTCTCCTCGCCGAGAGAGAGGAAAAGCGTCTCCTCGCCGAGAGAGAGGAAAAGCGTCTCCTCGCCGAGAGAGGAAAAGCGTCTCCTGGCCGAGAGAGAGGACTAGCGTCTCCTTGCCGAGAGAGGAAAAGCGTCTCCTTGCCGAGAGAGGAAAAGCGTCTCCTCGCCGAGAGAGAGGAAAAGCGTCTCCTCGCCGAGAGAGAGGAAAAGCGTCTCCTCGCCGAGAGAGAGGAAAAGCGTCTCCTCGCCGAGAGAGGAAAAGCGTCTCCTCGCCGAGAGAGAGGAAAAGCGTCTCCTCGCCGAGAGAGAGGAAAAGCGTCTCCTCGCCGAGAGGGACTAAAAGCGTCTCCGGGCCGAGAGAGGAAAAGCGTCTCCTGGCCGAGAGAGGAAAAGCGTCTCCTGGCCGAGAGAGGAAAAGCGTCTCCTCGCCGAGAGAGAGGAAAAGCGTCTCCTCGCCGAGTGAGGAAAAGCGGCTCCGCGCCGAGAGGAAAAGCGTCACCTCGCCGAGAGAGGAAAAGCGTCTCCTCGCCGAGAGCAAAAGCGTCTCCTCGCCGAGAGAGAGGAAAAGCGTCTCCTTGCCGAGAGAGAGGAAAAGCGTCTCCTCGCCGAGAGAGAGGAAAAGCGTCTCCTGGCCGAGAGAGGAAAAGCGTCTCCTTGCCGAGAGAGGAAAAGCGTCTCCTGGCCGAGAGAGGAAAAGCGTCTCCTGGCCGAGAGAGGAAAAGCGTCTCCTGGCCGAGAGGAAAAGCGTCTCCTCGCCGAGAGAGGAAAAGCGTCTCCTTGCCGAGAGAGGAAAAGCGTCTCCTTGCCGAGAGAGGAAAAGCGTCTCCTTGCCGAGAGAGAGGAAAAGCGTCTCCTTGCCGAGAGAGAGGAAAAGCGTCTCCTTGCCGAGAGAGAGGAAAAGCGTCTCCTTGCCGAGAGAGAGGAAAAGCGTCTCCTTGCCGAGAGAGGAAAAGCGTCTCCTTGCCGAGAGGAAAAGCGTCTCCTGGCCGAGAGGGAGACAGAAGAGCGGGCTGCTGAGAGAGAGTTTCAACTTGCCAAGATGCAAGTGGAAAAAAAAAAATAGAACTCGCCCGTGTCGTCGCCCATGGGAAAACGGCTTCTCCTTCCTGCGAGAACGTGAGAGGACCGAAATTGCCCACCTACCAAGAGGGAGGACATCAACAACTACCTCATCCGTTTAGAAAGGGTGGCTGAACTATTCCGGATCGACAAGGATAGCTACGCTGCGAGGTTGGGTTGTCTCCTCACGGGTAAGGCCACTGAACTGTATTCTTCCCTGTCAGCTGATATAATCGAAGATTACGTTCTTTTGAAGAAAGCTCTCCTCACGGGCTTTAGTAAAACGGCGGAAAACTACCGTCAAGACTTCAGTCACGCCAGGATAAGAGTTGGGGAAAACTACCAGCAGTTCTCCATCCATCTGACTCGGTTGTTCCAGGCGTGGTTGGAAGCCTCTGATGTCCCCTGCACTTACGAAGAGCTCCGGGAGTTTATGCTCCTGGATCAGTTTCTAACTAATCTCACCCCAGATTTGAGGATCTTCATCAAGGAACGCCGGCCGAAACATCTTCCCGACGCAGTGAGACTTGCCGACGACTGGTCGTCTGCCCGCAATGCCTACCCTAAAGCTTCATCTCCTAATTCCCGAGACCCCTCTAAGGCTGCTTCGCCCACGAAATCTTCAGAATCCTCTCCGGGAGCCTCCTCCAAGACCTCTGCCCAGCCCAGTACAGTAACCCTGAGGTGTCACCAATGCGGGGAGGAAGGCCATCTACGTCCGCGCTGCCCGAAGAATCCCCGCGCCTTCAAAGATGTCGAACCTGCTAAACCATCATATCAGGTAGGCTTTTGCCTTAGTGACAAAAGTGTCCCGAAGTTTTCTGTTTCGGGCACTATTAACGGGTCTTGGAGCTCCAACATCATCAGAGATACTGGCTGTTCCTGTGTGATCGTCTCTGAAGACTTGCTACCTGATATAGATGTTGAGAGTTGTCCAAAGGTCTCCCTTGCTGACTACCTAGGACGAGTGGACAAGTTTCCCGTGGTGAGGTGCCACTTAAGCTGTCCCTACTTCACCGGTTGGACTGAAGTGGTACGAGCTCCTATTAAGTTTGTTGGGGCCCTCATCGGAAACGTGCCTGGGGTAAGGGATCCCCATGACCCTGACTCTTCTCAATCTCCATCTGATTCTTCCAGAACATCCTCACCTTCAAAGTTGCCGCGAGGGACTTCTACTCCTCGTGTTCCGACATCCCTGGCACCCCTGACCCCCGGATCCCCGGACGCCATTACCACTCGTGCTGGTAGGTTGAAGAGGCTTCATCCGCTTGTCCTTCCGGAACCTCTACCTCCTTCAGTAACCCCTCAAGACTTCTCCCAGCTTCAAGCCTCCTGTGCCTCCTTAGCAGCGATACGGCAGAAAGCCTCATCAGGACACGTCGACAAAGCAAGGAACGGATCCTCCTTCCAGTACCTGTATCGCAACGGACATCTCTACAGGAAGTGCCTCACCTCCCCGCTTTCCAATAAGGTAGGCCAGGTATAGGAGCAGACATCCGTACTTACTGTCTTTCCTGTGATAAGTGCCAACGGATGTCGGGGAGAGGTCGTGTACGTCCTATCTCCCTCCAACCCTTACCTGTCGTTACAGAACTACTTCCCCAAATTGCCATCGACCTCGTTGGACCCTTGTCTCCACCAGCTACGGAAGAACCTCTTGTCAGCCCCATTCCCGTAGTGGAGGAACCATCACCTGACGCCAGCTCCACAGAACTTCCCATCGATGAACCACTTATGGACGACCGGGACGTATTCTCCACCCCGCCTGGCTGTACTTCAGCGATTCAGCAGGACATCGTCCGGGTGTTGAGATAGGCCTTGGGTCTACCGGCCTACGAGTACCGTGTCGTCCATATGGCCGGGAAGGATAATGTGGTGGCCGATTTATTGAGTAGACTTCCTGCATAAGTCACTCCTGTTTCCTCGTCAGTCTCCTCCCTGTTTTAGTTTATTGGCTTATGTTCTATTTTCTTTCCACTTGGTAGTTGTTTGTGGAATCTACCTGGACTAGATTCTTGTATGGGGGCCTGTGTGAGGGCAACTACCAACTTAGCGGGCGAACGACCGGGGCACTCCTGCCGCCCGCCCGCATCTTGCCGTTCGAAGCGGTTCAACTACCGAGGCGCAGCGAATCACCTGCTTCACTCCCGCTGCTCGTTCGCCTGACGCCGTTCGACGCCTCGGTCGATTGAACCACCGAGGCTTCTCAATCCGCTATAGGAGGCAACTTGGTGGCCGCCAGCGCCTTCCTCGTCATACAGCGGCCTCGCCTCGCCCTGAACACTTGCTTCTACTAAAGCTCCACCCTGCTCTCACTCGGGCTAACTCAGATACCGTGGGCTCGTTCTGGGTGCCTTACCTCTCCCCTCTCCACGCCCTGGACTCCCGTTACTGCTGTGAACCTGACTCCCCTTTTCCGCCTGCGCCTCCCACGTCTACACCACTTCAAGGACGAAGCTGTGCTGCCTCGTCATTGCCACTGGACGAGACGCTCAGAGGAGGAAGAAGCCGAGCAACGGGTCATTGCTGTGTCCGGCGTGCTGAAGCCTTCTTGTTGGAGACTTCAGATTGTAAGGCCTGTTTTGGGGTTTTCTACTGTACTTGAAGTAAACTGGTGTCTAACCATTTATCTTGTTGTTTGTTATCCCTTCCGATTACAGCACCCAACACTGGATCCTTGACACTAACCTTTCCCCCTCTCTACTTCCGGGTAAATAAAACTACCATATTCAGTAATTAATCCGTACCACAACCAATTAATTTGCAAAACTGTGTAACGAAATGAAACATTAGTTATGAAAGCATATAAGAGCTTTTTCATTATATCCTGAACACAAGTTATTCGTGGTCATAATGACAGTTAAAATTCAGGTGTTCAAGTGTCAAGACAGAGGGAAAGCGGCGGGTGGCAGGGTGGTGGCCACCGATAGTGGCTCGTGTGCACGCTGCCATTTGAAACAACGGTATCTATCGCTGGCCACAGTGGCGTGGTCGGAAAATGGCTCCGCCCGCCACAACTCGCCACTGTTTTGTGGCGACCACAAAAAAGTGTCCCGTGTGCATGCACCCATAGAGATGTGTGTGTTCTATTTTGACCATTATTTTGTGGCGGCCACTGACCACTAAAAAGTGGCTCGTGTGATTCCAGCCTTAATGTCGTTGATAATAGATCTATATTAAATAAATAGGAAAATATGTACTTTTCATAACTCAAAGCATCAATTCTTTTATTTTATTTTTCGTCTAGTATGCAAAAACAAGTCGTAAATTCCCTTAGTTCAGCCCAGGAGATCGCAATGTCTTGGGTCTATCTGCCGATTGTAAGCTCCGCCCACAGACGCAGTAAGCTCCGCCCACTGGCTTCACTCGCCTGTATGGGGACGGCGCGGGAGGGCGCCTCCTGTTATAATACCTCCATGGTTATGACAAACAATGCTGGAAAGCAAGAAAGGGGTATCATAAGGCAAGGCATATATATCATTTGCACAGGAATAGGAATAGGAATGACTGAGGAAAGCAGAAAATACAAAACAAATCTTAGAAGCATAAAAAAAAAAAGAAGACAAACATAATTAAAGTACTTAGGAAATGCAAAAGTGATGACCCTGAAGAATACTGGAAAATCCTTAATGGTCAGAAAAAGAGCCATCAGATCCCCATTACATTAAATGAATTTCCGAGCATTTCAGACAGTTAGCGAGTGATGACAACATTGATAATAATGAAGTAAATATTCTAAATGATCATGATGATATGGATAATGAACGCTCACCATTACTTAATGACCCTATAACCAACGAAGTGGTTGCTAGAAATATTAAAAAAAAAAAAATCCCCAGCATATGACATGATATTAAATGAATACATTAAAAGTACTCAGCATATTTTGCCCCCCCTATATGTTAAGCTGTTTGATAAGATTCTTGATGCTGCCATCTGAGTGGCTGGTTGGGACAATAGTGCCACTTTATAAGAATAAGGGTGACGCTCAGGATGTTAATAACTACCGGGGATCACTTTGCTTAGTTGTATGGGGAAGCTGCTTACGAGAGACTCAATGAGTACTCAAACACTAAGTTTATTATTAATAAAACACAAGCAGGTTTTAGGCATGAGTACTCTACACTGGATCATATATTTTTGCTTAAATGTATAATTGATTTGTTCAGCTGGAGGAAAAGGAAGCTTTTTTGTCTGTTTGTGGACTACAAGAAAGCTTTTGATATGGTGTGGCGTGAAGGTTTGTGGTACAAGTTGGTGAAGGAAAAGGTGCATGGGAAAATATGTAATGTAATCAGAAACATGTATGACAACATCAGGTCTTGTGTCATGCTGAACCAACAGACATCAGACACCTTTGTATGTAATGCAGGGTAAGGCAGGGAGCAAATTTGCCATCATTGCTCTTCGCTTTTTATATTAATGATATTGGAAGTAAATTGCTTGAATTTTAATTGTGATTATGTAGATTTTAGTGATGATTTCTTCAATTCATACCTAAAACTCCTGGTATTAATGTATGCAGACGATACAGTTATTTTGTGTGACAGTGAGGAGGGAAGCCTGGACTGCTTTTAAGTTGTACCGTAATCAATGGAAACTACAACTTAACAGCAACAAAACAAAAATAGTCATGTTTAGTAGGGGAAGAGCCAACATTGATAACTACAAATTTGAATTTGGAGGTGAAAACATTGAAGTAGTGGAAGACTATAAGTATCTTGGTGTGTTATTTAATTACAATGGAAGGTTCCGAGTAGCCGAGCTGGAGCTTAAAGAACAGGCAACACGGGCAATATATTCACTGATAGGAAAGTGTAGGAAATTTGACTTGCCAGCCGACATGCAAACTGAACTATTCAATACCATGGTGTTGCCCGTACTGACATATGCCTCAGAGATTTGGGGATTTTACAGAGTTAGAGAGTTAGAGTCTTTGCATATGATTTTTTTTTTAAACAGGCATTGGGAGTTCATAGGATTACTAGCAGTGAAATGGAATATAGTGAACTGGGAGTATTTCCACTTGACTACATGTAAAGAGCAGAATGATTGGACATTGGTCTAAAATTACTTTAGGTAAAGATACA
>NC_066557.1:4510203-4527703 GCF_024679095.1 Eriocheir sinensis
ATAAATCACCCGAACTTAAGAAGAGCTTATATCTAGCATTTGTAAGACCACACCTAGAATACGCCGTTCAGTTCTGGTCACCGAACTATATCAAAGATCAAGTTTTGCTAGAAAGGATACAGCGACGAGCAACCAAACAAATTCCAGCGCTCCGAAACTTGCCATATGACGAGCGTTTAAAGCGTTTAGATATGTTTTCCCTAAAAAAGCGAAGGATAAGAGACTTAATTGAAGTGTTCAAAATCCTTAATGGATTCGACAATATTAACCCAGATTGTCTATTTCAGAGACACCAACACAATAACACGCAGCAACGGTATGAAGTTAAACGGAAACCGATGTAACACATTGGTGCGCAAAAGTTTTTTTCAATAATAGAGTCGTCGATCACTGGAATAGACTCCCACCGTCAGTTGTTAGCGCACAGAGTATCAATAGCTTCAAGTCTTCATTGGATAAGTACTTCAGGGATATAAGATTATACTGACCCTTCTTCGTATGTTTTCAGACAGATTGCAGCAAGACGTCAACCTAAATTTATATTATTCTCGCCCGCAACCTAGATTGCAAGTAGCGTAAGTTAACAATAGAGTAAAGCAACAGTTAATGTCCGCATGACAGGTGGAGTGAGGTGTGGGTGCAGTAAGGTGACAGGTTACTGGTGCTGTGCCTAGTACCGCCGGTAAAACGAGGATCAAGCCTCCACCTGTGCCCTTGAAACTACACCTCACCCATCGTGAGTATTAGGGGGGATCCTGAGGCTGCCCTGTGTAGGCCACACGTCCTCTTCCATTATCCTTGTGTTTCTATGTTCTTATGTTCTTATGTAATGAAGTCATTTTCCCCAACAGCTTAGGTTACCAGTAGTGTAAGTTAAGGGTAGTAATTTCCTCTTATTTCTCTCTTTACTGTAAAATTTCCATGTCCCTTTCTTCCTTAAAGGTACATGGTGTTCTCTTCTAACTATTTCCTGCCGGCACGTTGCCGGGGGGAGAGGTGGGTGGGGAGGAGCTTTCATCTTTTCTGTCCTGTCCTACCACACGTAGATTACTAGTAGTAGCGGTAGTAAATAGACACCCTCACCATAGACAGAGAGGTCTTCTGGTGTTTGTTCTTCCTATGTATTCCTATGTATTCCTCCTCCTCCTCCTCCTCTCCACCTCTTCCTCTTCCTCGTAGACCTCCAGAGACCGATAGGTCTTCTGGTGTCTGTTCTTCCTATGTATTCCTATATATACATATATATAGAGAGAGAGAGAGAGAGAGAGATTTTGTTTTTATTAATTTATTACACGCAAGGGTGTCAAGCCTAATACATGTTCAAGATGCTAACTTGGATACAGACGACTCGTGCCTCACAGGGCACGCTGTGATACTGAGTCAACAGAAGGGAAAAAATCATATTTAGCATCCCCCAACATGTGGATGTCAGTGAGGATAACATCTAGATTGTTTCAGACGATAAATATTTAAATGTCTCCACAAGTGAGAGTCCTTGCGGTATTAAGTCAGCAACACGTGGACACTCCAAGCAATAGTGTTCAAGGGTGTTAGCATTGGGCGCGTCACACAGCTTGCAGGAGGAGAAGTGAGACGCGTCCCCCGCCTCGGCTATCTGCCACACTCGTCGGTATCCAAGCCGGAGACGAGCACACACTACATTATGGCGGCGAACCATGAGACCGGAGCGACGGTACATGTGTGGACGAGGCAGGAAGTGTTCGTAGTGCTGGATAGACGCACTGGCGGCCCTCTCAGCATCGCTACGGTGACGGGTGGAGGAGCAGGCAGCTTGGCGTACCATTTTCTTGCACCACGGCAAGGAGGTAGCAGCGTCACCAGCAGCTGGCGGGTTCAGGTCACAGGCAGCCCTTGCAAGACGGTCCGCAACGTCGTTGGCCAAGAGACCGATGTGTGACGGAATCCATAAAAAGTGCACCGACAGTGAACTCTCGAGGGCTGTGGCAAGGCGGCGGAGAATTTGTGTGACCAGTTGCTGGTATGTAGGCCTGGGGGAGGAGAGGGCACGGAGAGCAGATTTTGAGTCTCAGATGATGAGGCCGTTGAGTCTGCTCCGCGATAACAAAGTGACAGCATCCAAGAATCCATGGAGCTCACAGTACGTAGAACTAGACGAATTCGGAGACGACGCCCTGCCCAACCCCGAACGGAGGCTCCAGATTGGTGGAGAACACAGCACAGCCAGCACTGCCGTCCCCTTGAAGGGAGAGAGAGAGAGAGGAGAGAGAGAGAGAGAGAGAGTATTTGCTCTGTCTAATCTTTACTTTAGTTTTTTAGTCTTTTTCTAAATACATGTTTGGTATAAGATTGTGCTACATGGTGTGGGAGAGCGTTCCATAGCCTGGGCCCTTGGACTGGGAGCGAACGTGTCCCGCAGTGTGTGTTGGTGTGGGTAACATGTAGGTTGTCCTGCTGTCTTGTTGTGTACCTACTCTGTGTCGCCCCAGCCGTGGAGGGCAGCTGCAGGATCCACTCTGGATATATCGCACATTTTGTTTTATACACGGTTGCAGCAACACCAAAAATGGTCTTCTTGTCCATTTTGAGCCAGTTCAGTTGTGTAATAAAAGAGGTGGCGTGGTCACACCTCCTCGCTCCCCCAATTCATATCTTTGCCGCAAAGTTCTGTAGTTATTTGTAGTGCAATAATGAATGATACTTAGAGGAAGGGAATTCCTTTTTTTATGTATTATATTATCAAATTTAGCTTTAATTCTGTTTGTAAATAGTAGAGTTGCAATGTCTTTCTTGTGGATTTCGTTTATATGTATGTTAAACGTCAAGTGGGAGTCCATATAAACGCCAAGATTCTTGATATGTTTGCTAGGAGTGATGGGAGTGTTGCCAAAGATGAGAGTGGTGTTTTGGGGAATTTGTTTAATGCTTGACCACGTCCACACTGTGTTTTATTAGTATTCAGCAATAGACCGTTTTTATTATAGTACTCCCTGGCCAGTGTGAAGGTCTCTTGTGCCGCCATGATGAGGTCAGGCAGCTATTATTTGTGTCAGTGTTCTTGGGCTTCTTGTCGTCTGTGTACTGTACCATCGCGCGTCTATGCATCGTTTCAGCGAGGTCTTTGACAAAAATGATGAAAAGAATTGCCCCTAATATTGATCCCTGAGGAACTCCGTATTGTATTGGTGCAGTCGTAGACGTGGTACTATTGACTTTCACTTTTTTACCTTGAGCAGTTTATATTAAGATGTCGTGTTTTATGCTATTGAAGGCTTTTGATAGGTCGCACAACGTTATAAGCAATAGTTTCTTCTCATCCATATTTCTGCATGTTATTTGTAACCGTGGTAAGGGCGGTCTCTGTTGAAAGTTTAGGTCTGAAGCCGTGTTGAGTGTTAGAGAGAAGCTTCTTGGACTCTAGGAAGGTGGTCATCTGTTGGACTACAGTTTTCTCTAATATCTCTGAGAAAATGAGTAACAGTGATATTGGGCGATAATTGTTTACGTTCCCCCAGCCTCTGTTTTTATAGATAGGTATGACGGTCGCGTGTTTCCACATGGTAGGGAATTTTCCAGTAACAATCGATGTGTTGATGATTGTAGTAATGTATGTGATCGTAACGGGTAGGGAATCTTGGATGTACCGAAGTGTAATCCCATCTGTACCGTTGAGTTAGTGTTCTTTAGGTTTTTAATAGTTAATATGACTGTGTTCATGTCTGCTGGGCCGGCCCTGAAAAGATGAGTGTGGTTTACATCTTGTTGGGGTATAATACGGTTTTGATTTGTAATATTGAGATTGTTTTGCATTGTTAGGAAGGCGCGTTCCCCCACGTTAACAAACAGAACAGTGGATTTATCCGGCATTTCACGTTCGTTATGAAGTTATTGTTATTAGTTTATTTTTTGCTGGGTTGATGTCTTGTATTATTTTCCATGTGGCCGCTGAATTGCCTCTACAGTCGTATATTTTTCTCGGCAATATGATTGTTCAGCATTACGCAGCAGTGACTTTACTCTATTGCGTTGGTGTTTATATTGCTCTAGTAACTCAGTATTATTACGATTTTGTCTCAGGCGCGCTTGAAGGGTGTTTTGTGTTGACATAGCTGAGTGAATTTCGTCGTTTATCCAATAGTCAAAAGGCTCATTTATTTATTTGGTGACAAAAGGAGCGCATTGTTCCAGGCAGTTTGAAAGTACAGACGTGAGGGAGTGTACCTGGATATCTACGTTGTCTGTAGAGGAAATTTCCTTTAGGGCGGGAGCAGCGCCTATTAAGCCATCACAGGACAGGTCTTTGCTGTGAGCCCCGAGATGACGAAAAGTTCTCATTCCCGGCTTGCGTTTAGGTTTGGTAATTTTAACCATTGCTGTTATATGGTCACGGTCTGATATAGTGCTAGGTATCATGTCTTTGTGTATTACTGCGTCATGTTTGTTAGTAACAATGATGTCTAGAAGTGTGGCTGACTGAGGGGTGACACGGGTGTCAATAATCTGGTGTAATTTATTTATACATATTATGGTACCGAGTTTGTTGCTGGTAGGTATATAGTAAAGCATCATTTAAGGCACCGAGCAAATAAAAACTTTTGCTCTTCAGGCACATAATCTCAAGGTCTCGTGTATATAGTCAAAGGTTTGTTGAGACGCTGAGGGTAATTTTCTACAATGTACACTGATCCAGATGTCTTCAGTACCATTAGGCCTAGCAAGGTCACACGTAATCAGAGAGAGAGAGAGAGAGAGAGAGAGAGAGAGAGAAAACACACACACACACACACACACACACACACACACACTAAATACACACAATGAGTGTGTGTGGGGGGTGAAGGGTGGGGTAGTAGAGAGATAGACAGATGTTGGTAATGACAACAATATCAACTAACTAAAGCATTACGAAAGCATTATATCTATTAAAATGGTCTCTCTCTCTCTCTCTCTCTCTCTCTCTCTCTCTCTCTCTCTCTCTCAATAAACAATGAGGGAAATCAGAAGCAAAGAGGGAAACGCATGCCGCGCCAAAACACTCGGCCGGCTCCTGCCATCCCAGACTCGACAAACGCAGCCTTTGCGCCGTCGCGGTGTTTACGATTAATTTAATATTCCCGACTAGAGTTGTCCTGCAGTCGTCTGGAGTTCTCGCCCTCCCCCGCCTCAGCGGTGCTTGGGAGCGTCGGGGAGCCCAAGGCCTCCCTGGCGAGCGCCGCAGGGCTGAGGGGTTCCGGCAGGGCGTCTCGGCTCCCTCGGGGCGTCCATGGCGGTGCCGGAGATCCTGAGTGTCCAGGGACGTGGAGAGGGGAGTGCTTTTAGTGCTGTGTGTTGATATGGGCGGATCTTTTCTGGGGTGAAGGAGACTCATTCGTATCAGCACACAGCACCAAGGAAGGGCGATTTCTGAACAACTCCACCAAAGGGATATTACATAAGAACATAAGAACATAAGAACGCAGGAGTCTGCAAGAGGCCGGTAGGCCTGTACGAGGCAGCTCCTTTGACCCTAAGCTCCCGTGTATCTAACCCCACCTAATGTCGCTGTCCATGAATTTATCTAGTCTATTTTTGAATGTGACAATTGTATTGGCACTCACCACATGACTGCTAAGCCTATTCCACTCATTCACCACCCTATTAGTAAACCAATTTTTGCCTATGTCCCTGTTGAATCTGAATTTATCCAGTTTAAACCCGTTACTTCGTGTCCTACCCGGTTCTCTTACCAACAAAACCTTATGAATGTCTCCCTTATTAAAGCCCTTCATCCATTTATAAACCTCGATCATGTCTCCACGCACCCTTCGCCTTTCTAGAGAATGCAAGTTTAACTGTTTGAGTCTTTCCTCGTATGGCAAGTTTCTCAACCCCTGAATCATCTTAGTCATCCTCCTCTGCACCGATTCTAACATTTTGATATCCATTCTATAGTAGGGTGACCAGAACTGAACCGCATAGTGAAGATGAGGTCTAACTAATGCTAAATATAGTTTGAGGAAGACTTCGGGGCTTCTGTTGCTTACGCTCCTTGAAATGAATCCCAGTACCCTATTAGCTCGATTTCTAGCTTGAATGCATTGTGCCCTTGGACGGAGATCAGAGCTCACTAAGACCCGTAAATCCCTCTCGCACCCAGACCTACTTATGAGAGTGTCATTTAAGCAATAGTTATGTGAGGGGTTGTTCCTACCTACACTCAGAATACTGCACTTCCCTACATTTATTTCCATCTGCCATTTATCCTTGATCATATAATCTGTTGAGTTCACCTTGGAGAATACTAGCGTCCTGATCCGACTCAATTACTCTACCGATCTTGGTATCATCTGCAAATTTACTAACATCACTACTAATTCCTGTGTCTAAGTCATTGATATAAATAATAAACAAAAGTGGACCTAATACCGAACCTTGTGGGACCCCACTCGTAACACATCCCCAGTCAGATCTTTTACCATTGATTTGCACTCTTTGCTTCCTATTGCTAAGCCACGCCTTGACCCAGTTCAAAACTTTACCCTCTACTCCGTGAGCCTGTAATTTAAGCAACAGTCGTTGGTGAGGAACTTTGTCAAACGCTTTACTAAAATCAAGATAGATTACATCATAATTTTCATCTCTGTCAACCGCCTCAAATACTTTATTGTAGAAGGACAAGAGATTGGTGAGGCATGACCTACCTTTTGTGAACCCATGCTGCGAGTCGTGAATTAAGCTATGTTTCTCTAAATGCTCCCGAATGTTCCTGGCTATTATGGACTCCAGCATCTTCCCTATAACCGATGTTAAGCTAATTGGGCGATAGTTTGAAGCAACTGACCTGTCCCCCTTTTTAAAAATCGGCGTCACATTAGCTACTTTCCATAGGCTCGGCACATAGCCAGTATTTACCGACATCTTAAAGATGTCGGTTAGTGGGTCACTGATTATATCATCTAGCTCCTTTAATACCCTCGGAAATATCCCGTCAGGACCTGGCGACTTGTTCTTCTTAAGCTTATCTATCTCATCCTGAACTACTTGCCTGGTAATGATTATATCCCTCAATTTATCGCCATCCCCGCCCTCGTACACCTGAACTCTTTCCGGTATAGTCGTTCGATCCTCCTGTGTGAATACTGAAAGGAAGTAGTCGTTCAACAATGTGCTCATATTTTCGTAATTTTCTACTAGCTCCCCTGTGTTTGATTTCAGCGGTCCAATTTTCTCCCGTGTTTTGTTCTATACATCTGAAAGAAGCCCTTAGGATTACTTTTCGCCTCATTTGCTACTTTGATCTCATAGTTCTTTTTGCTATCCTGGTGTTTTCTTAACTAATCTAGATAGTTCGACGTACCGGCCCCTGAGATGTGTTTCCCCATTCTTTATTTTCTGATAAATTCCTTCTTTAACCCAATCTCGTGTTTTAGTCCACGAGTCATCCATAGAATCATTGTTTTCTTTTCTAAGTGTTCGCTGTGGTATATGCTGTTCTTGCCCCTCTACTATTACTCTAACTAAATTATTGTAAGACATTTCTACCTGGTTCTCCTGGCTCTCCAATCCGCAGTTCTGGCCCTCATGAATCCCTAAATTATCCCAGTTTAGCCCTTCAAGATATCTTCGAAGCCCCTCGTAGTTTGCTCTTCTAAAATCTGGCACTAACACTGGGTTTGGATCACGGGTTACCGCCCAGTCTAACCTAAAACGAACCGTTCTGTGATCACTATTTCCTAACTCTCCGCCCACCTCCAACTCACGTAGCAAGTTCCCATTATTGGTTAGGACTAAGTCTAATATGTTATCTCCTCTGGTGGGCTCAGTAACTACCTGCTTAAGGAAATTATCTTGTATAACTTCAAGAAAGTCCTCGGCTTCCAGGTCACCCACTAGATCTTCCCAGTCTATATTCCTATAATTAAAGTCCCCCATTACGCAGACATTTCTACTCATACTCGCCCTGCCAATCTCCTGTAGTAATATACTCGTGTCCTGCCTGTTAAGGTTGGGTGGCCTGTATATAACTCTTAGAGTTAGTTTTTCTTTCCCTTTGTAAACGTCCACCCAAACTGATTCTGAATCCATGTTAGTTTTGACTGAGTTGTTAACTAAACATTTAAGTGAGTCTTTAACATATAGCGCAACTCCACCTCCCTTTCTGCCACTTCTGTCTTTGTGAAATATCTGATAACCCGTTATTTCAAATTCTGACCTAAAATTTCTATTAGCAAAGTCTATCCATGTCTCAGTGATCGCTATTATGTCAAAATTTTCTGAACAAGCTTCACCCCTTAGTAAGTCTATCTTGTTTCTGAGGCTCCTGCTGTTAGTATAGAAGATTCTTAGCCCGTCCTCTGTTACTCCTCTAGAATTACTTCTAAGCTGCCTGGTTATATTATGAGCTAGATGTCCCCTCCCATTACTCCTCCCATTGCTCCCATTACTCCTCCCCCCCTCGCCTATACTTAAAAATCCCTCAGGGTACCAAGTGCTCGCTCAAGGGAGTCTGAGAGAGCCTCAACACCCTTGAACGTCAAGTGTATCCCGTCACGGGCGTAGAGGGCGTCGTTGCCAAAGAAGAGGTCCCAATTGTCGACGAACAGCCACCCATTGCGCTCGCAGTGCTCAGCAAGTCTGCTGTTCACTGCTATCGCCCTGGACAGCCATCCATCGCCAACGCCCCTCCTTGGCAGGACGCCACACACTACTGGTGACCCACCAGCGTCACGTATCCTGCCTAACAATTCTCTAAAACGCCTGAGAAGGTCCTCGCTTGGCACACGAGAAACGTCGTTTCCGCCACAGCTGAGAAAGACAATGGGGTTCGATCCCTCGCTTGCCATTCAAGCCTCAATCATGTCTTATATATGGCCCACACCTGCCCCTGTGAAACACCCTCGTCCTGTTCTTATCCTTGGAGCAAAATACCTGTCAACATAACGAACCTGACTATCACCAACAACAAGAACCCGACGGTCGGAAGGGGGCCAGGAGGGTGGGTGAAGGGGAGAGGGAGAGCGGGAAGGGAGGGGAGGGACCTGCTGTGAAGAACGAGGAGAAATTGTGGAAGAGGTGGAAGGTGGAAAGGGGGAGGAGGAGGAGGAAGAGGAAGAAGGTGAGGTGGTGGAGGGAGGAATGGACGAGGAGAGGGAGGAGGAAGAGGGGGAAAGGGAAGGTAAGGGACAGGTGTTGGAGGGAGGGACGAGCGAGGAGGCGGAGGACAAGGAGGAGAAAGAGGGAGAGGAGGAGGAGGAGGGGGAGAGTGGGCGGGAAGAGGGGAGAGGGGGGACGGAAGAGGAAGGCGAGGAATTTGAGGCGGAGGAGGAGGAGGAGGAGGAGGAGGAGGAGGAGGAAGGAGGAGTAGGTGAAAGGGAGAGTGAGGTGAGGGAGGGAGGGACGGACGAGGAGAGGGAGGAGGAAGAGGGGGAAGGGGAAGGTGAAGGACAGGTGTGGGAGGGAGGGACGAGCGTCGAGGCGGAGGACCAGGAGGTGGGAGGAGGAGAGGAGGAGGAGGGGGGGGGTGGGGGGGGAGAGGGAGAGGGGACGGAAGAGGAAGGCGAGGAGGAGGAGGAGGAGGAGGAAGAGGAGGAAGAAGAGGAGAAGGAGGGGTGGGAAGCGGGGAGATCGGAGATGGTCGAGGAGGAGGAGGAGGAGGATGGGAGGGGCTGCTGTGTGGTTGAAGACAATACTAGAGGGGAGGAGGACGAGGAAGAAGAGGAAGAGGAGGGGGAGGAGGACGAGGAAGAAGAGGAAGAGGAAGGGGAGGAGGAGGAGGCGGGTTTGTTGCTGCTGCACTAACCAGTAAGTGTACCTGGGCGGCGAGAGTCGTAACCCTATTCTCTAACTCTATGATCCTCTGATCATCCTTCTGAGTCTTAACGCAGAACCTACAAACGTCCTTGGAAAGAAAGTACTGCTTGGCCATGCGAAGGCCACACCCAGAACAACGCTTGAGGGACGTCATGGTGAAGATATGGGCGAGGCAAGACGGAAACAATTAGGCGCGTTAAGACGATAACAAAGTACGCAGCTGCGGTGAGGTCGTCAGGTCAAAAATGTGTATCTAGGAAAACAAACCAACAGCTGCTGTGAGGTCGTCAGGTCAAAAATGTGTATCTAGGAAAACAAACCAACAGCTGCGGTGAGGTCGTCAGGTCAAAAATGTGTATCTAGGAAAACAAACCACAGCTGCTGTGAGGTCGCAGTCAGGTCAATTCCCCGGGGAAAAGGGTGTGTCTCGGGTAAAAAGGCGCGGTTATTTCTACCCACCAAGACAAAACATAGGCCAATATTAATATACTGAGAAATCACTTATGTAAAGAAGATAGATAATAACTGTGTTCACTAGGTTTGCGCGGAAAGTGGATTATCTAGTGTTTTGTGTGGACTTAGAAATTAACGTAGCTTGGCGCGCCTGATTCACGTAGTCCTATTATCACAGCACAGTAAAGTATCCTAATAACAGAAGGAGAAGAAAACACAAAAGCAATATAAAAAAGAAACACAAAAGCAATATAAAACCGTGTAGCACTGGGTTGGCGTGAAAGAATGTTGAATTTAGTGTAGATGTGGGAAGCTTAATACACTTGTCCTAGGAGTAACTGTGGATCACTATCTAACTAAGTAAATACTAAATCAGAACACTTAGCGGTCTGTAGTAGAAGGCAGGGTAATCCTCCTGGTTTTGTAGTCCTCCAGTACAGCAGCAGTTACACAGAAGCACAGAACGCCTCACACTGCGAAAGCAGAGGAAAACAGAGGAAAGAGCGAGTTGGCACCACACAGCAGCGGGGCAAAGTCACGTGTGAACCCAAGGAAGGTCGCGCGCTGACTGGAAGGTCGCGCGCTGACTGAAAAACACCGAAAATAAGGAGAATAAACTAAAGAAACATCAGAAATAGGATAACACTGGAACGGAATTCCAGGAAATAGATGTGACGGTAGCACGCCATGAGAAAAATGAAAAAAATAAAACGAAAACACATACCCAAATTCAGCATGATGGCCCTTGGTGCCGTGTATTGGTGCGGGAGAGCCTTCTCTGGGGTGAAGGAGACTCGGCTGTAGCAAGATACGGCACCAGGTGGAGGCGATGTAGATACTCTACACAACACTGTCACACGACACATGAAGAAAAACAACACCGGAGACAGGATAATGCAGAAAAGGAATACTAGGAAAAAAATCAGATACAAAACACAACATTAACAAAATAACAACTTGGATTGAGGACTTTGGTGTAGTATGCTGGTACGGGTAAGCCTTCTCTGGGGTGAAGGAGACTCAGCTGTAGCAGGATACCGCATTAAGGAAAGGCGATGTAGATACCCTACACCACACTGTCACGCGGGGAATAAAGAAAAATAACACCGGAGACGGAATAATGCAGAAGAAAAGGAAAAGGATCACATAGAAACACAACACCAATAAAGGAAAAACAACAACAACAACAACGACAACAACAAAGTATTCAAGGTATTCCCATCTGACAAAAGTGAGAGCACTGAGCACCCAGGCGTCTGGTGTGGTGTGTTGGCACGGGCGAGGCCTCTCTGGGGTGAAGGGGATTTAAGTTTACGGAGCAAAAAAGGATTTAAGTTTACGGAGCAAAAAAGGATTTAAGGAACGAAAGAGGATTTAAGTTTACGGAGCAAAAAAGGATTTAAGGAACGAAAGAGGATTTAAGTTTACGGAGCAAAAAAGGATTTAAGTTTAGGGAGCAAAGAAGGGATTTAAGTTTAAGGAACAAAAAAGGATGTAAGTTTAAGGAACAAAATAATGGATTTAAGTTTCAGGAACAAAGAAAGGATTTAAGTTTACGGAGCAAAAAAATATTTAAAGAACAAAAAAGGAATCAACTATTATGAGCAAGGAAAGGACAAGTTTTTGCGTTGCGTTAATTTTATCGGCGGAGGAATCTTGTCTCCGGAATCCGTGAACGAACTTTTGAGCTTTGCTCAACGCGTGTGTGATCGATGCTGTGTTGTTTTTGTCGCCAGAGGAAGTGAACAATATTTCCTTCACCATCCTCCCGCTTGTCTGTCAGTTTGTCTTTTAACAAAATATCTCATAAATAGATTCACATCCAGAATTAGTATTACAAGCTGTCCAAACGAAGTCTCCCTCTGATCCTGGGCTGCGTTTGTCAGGCCTCTTCTGACTTGCGGTCTCCTCTCTGTGCATCACACGTGCCCTCGTGCTGCGTGTTGCTGTTTTATATGTCTAACCCGGCGGCCGGAAAATGGGTGCCAAGGGAAACCCGAGGAAGGTAAACTGTGCTGACCGGATGTCACCCTGGCTCGTTTAACTTACCCCAGCCTACCCTGCCTTGCCCGCCACGGGCTCCAGGGGTAATGAGTCGGGGATGAGCTCCGAGGCCACGCGCAGCCATTGTGTAGGGTCCCATTATATACCCGGATACGTGTGTGTGTGTGTGTGTGTGTGTGTGTGTGTGTGTGTGTGTGTCTTTGGCGCAGTTCCCACTATTCCGTTTCCATGGATCCGTATACCGTTAGTGACGTCATCGACAAGGAGGACGATGGGAACCGGGGCTCGCCCGGGCCCTCGCGCGGAGCTCCGTCGGCCCGTCTAGAGATGAATCCAAGCTAGCGGGGTTCCCACTATTCCGTTTTGACGGATCCCTCGACGTTAATGACGTCAAAATGACGTCAGCGAAACAGTGGCCGCTCGGCACGGATGATCCACTCCGTCAGTCCATCGCTCATCATTTGTTGAAAAACATATGGACAGCATTAACAAAAACGACGTCTTGTATATGCTATTTTGTAGCTAAGTATTTTTATTTCATATTTTCATGATATGTAGAATATTCAACGGCACTCGACTGGCACCACCGCCCCTACCCCGGATCCAAAAGTTAATTTGAGTTCATCTCTGGACTGGCTCCGCGCGGGGCCTGGGCGCATACTCATATTCGCCAAGTCTGGAACACCTCGTCTCCACGGGAAATTAGGACCAATCACAGCTTGCGCTCAGCCAGGCCACGTATTGCCAGCTCGTGACGTCATTACTTACCCTTTATTTACACAGTTTTATCATATATATGTTAATTATTTTGTGAAAACACACCTATTTTCAACAGTTGAGATGTTTATACTGATGTTACTGATGTCTGACACATTATAACACAGAGCTGGAACACATAAGTGATAACTGTGACGAGCTAAGTTGTCTATGGGGGCGTGAACTGGATACAGGAAGAGCGTGATTCTGTCTGCCAAGAATTGCATTTTTACAAGATAGACACCCATCCACCCACCCACCAGCACACACACACACACACACACACACACACACACACACACACACACACACACACACACACACACACACACACACACACACACACACACACACACACACACACACACACACACACACACACACACACACACACACACACACACACACACACACACACACACACACACACACACACACACACACACACACACACACACACACACACACACATATGGCAAGAAATAAATACACACACACACACACACACACACACACACACACACACACACACACACACACACACACACACACACACACACACACAAACACACACACACACACACACACACACACACACACACACACACACACACACACACACACACACACACACAGTCTTGGGGGTCTACTTGCTGCCATAAGGAAAAATGTTAGCTTTCAGTGGAGGCGCATAAGAACAAACTCTCAATTACAGTAGACAGAGGGAGTGCAAATTTAGGTAAGGAGTTGGTAATAAGCTTTGTTTACTTTCCCTCCTCACACTCAAGATATGGCACTGAAGAGTACTTTGATGAGATGGACAATTATTTGATAACTTATTCCAGTGATGACTATATGCATGTACTGTGTGGTGATTTTAATGCTCATACTCTCACTATGTTCCCTCTGGTGCTGGTGATGGTGATCTGGTGCCTGCCGAAATCCCCACATAAGTGTAACTGATTATGGTATAACTAGGACCAGGGCAAACCAAGATCTGACCCTAGACAGGAACTTTTATGACAGGACACTGGTTGAAATTTGTAAAAATCATCAAGTGTTTATATTTAATGGAATGAGGGGGGAAGACTGGTATTTGCAAGCCTACAACTGCATACAATACAAATATATATTACTTCTTAGGTTCACCTGAGGGTATGCAGTACATATGTGGTGGTTTTTAGAGTGTTGGATTATGATCCGCTGTTGTCTGATGTACACTGTGGATTACACGTAAAGGTGAAATTTATGGGACCAAGTAATGTACCCGCTAGCTAGTGATGACAACATTGATAATAATGAAGTGAATATTCTAAATGATCATGATAATATGGATAATGAACTCTCACCATTACTTAATGACCCTATAACCAACGAAGAGTTTGCAAGAAATATTTAAAATAAAAAAAACAATAAATCCCCAGCATCTGACAAGATATTAAATGAATGCATTAAAAGTACTCAGCATATTTTGTCCCCCTATTTGTTAAGCTGTTTAATAAGATACTTGATACTGCCATCTGAGTGGCTGGTTGGGGCAACAGTGCCGCTTTATAAGAATAAGGGTGACACTCAGCATGTTAACAACTACCGGGGATCACTTTGCTTAGTTGTATGGGGAAGCTGCTTACCTCAATACTTAACGAGAGACTCATTGAATACTCAAATACTAAGTTTACTATTAATGAAACACAAGCAGGTTTTAGGCATGAGTTCTCTACACTGGATCATATATTTTTGCTTAAATGTATTATTGATTTGTTCAACTGGAGGAAAAGGAAGCTGTTTGTGGACTACAAGAAAGCTTTTGATATGGTGTGGCGTGAAGGTCTGTGGTACAAGTTGGTGAAGGAAAAGGTGCAATGGAAAATATTTAATGTAATCAGATACATGTATGACAACATCAGGTCTTGTGTCATGCTGAACCAACAGACATCAGACACCTTTGTATGTAATGCAGGGGTAAGGCAGGGATAACATTTGTTGCCATTGCTGTTCGCTTTTTATATTAATGATATTGGAAGTAAATTGAATTGTAATTATAAGATTTTGGTGATGATTTCTTAAATTCATACCTAAAACTCCTGGTATTAATGTATGCAGATGATACAATTATTGTGTGTGATAGTGAGGAGGGAATGCAACAAGCCTTGACTGCTTTTAATTTGCACTGTAATCAGTGGAAACTACAACTTAACAGCAACAAAACAAAAATAGTCATGTTTAGTAGGGGAAGAGCCAACATTGATAACTACAAATTTGAATTTGGAGGTGAAAACATTGAAGTAGTGGAAGACTATAAGTATCTTGGTGTGTTATTTAATTACAATGGAAGGTTCCGAGTAGCCGAGCTGGAGCTTAAAGAACAGGCAACACGGGTAATGTATTCACTGATAGAAAAGTGTAGGAAATTTGAGTTGCCAGCCGACATGCAAACTGATCTATTTAATACCATGGTGTTGCCCGTACTGACATATGCCTCAGAGATTTGGGGATTTTACAGAGTTAGAGAGTTAGAGTCTTTGCATATGAATTTTTTAAAACAGGCATTGGGGGCTCATAGGATTACTAGCAGTGAAATGGAATATAGTGAACTGGGAGTATCTCCACTTGACTACATGTAAAGAGCAGAATGATTGGATATTGGTCTAAAATTACTTTAGGTTAAGATACAAAATTTTGTTCAGTAATGTATCACTGCTTGTTACATTTGGATAGGTTAGGGGTATATACTTCTCCATGGTTATTATTAAAAACATTTGTGATGAGTGTGGTATGTCATGGTTATGGTTGTCTCAAGATGTTCCCAATACAACATGGGTTAAAAAAGCTGTGGAATTGAGATTGAAAGACCAGTGGATTGCAACTTGGCACAACAACATAGTAACAAAATCTCTGTGCAGTAACTACAAAATGTTTAAGGTGGATTATGGCATGGAGTGTTACATTTCAAGCTTACAGAGGAGCAACCCAATAATGGTGACGAGATTAAGAACTTGTAACAACAGTTAATGCAACTGTTAATGCTGGCAGGCATCAAGGTGTAAATAGAGAAAATCGGCTTTGTAATAAGTGTGATTCTGGTGTTGTGGGAGATAAACTCCATGTTCTTTTTGAGTGCACTGATAGTGAAATTGTAAGGTTGCGTGATATGTTCATACCAAGCTATTATACACACAGGCCATCACATTTCAAATATATATCAATGATGCAAACCACCAATGTTACCATCATGAAAAACTTAGCTCTGTTCTTGAGGCCAGTGCTAAGCATGTTCAGATGAGTGTCAGGTGTTGGCACTCATTATTCTCTTTCAATTATTTATATTTCTTAGTACCTCTTTTTTTTACGCTAGTTAATGTATTGAATTATTGTTGTGTTTGTTTTCCTTAGTTATATAACCAGATATTTACTTGTTGCATGGACATATTGTTATCTATTTTTACTTTTGGAGGAGCTCCATACATTTTTATAAAGTCTGAGGTTAATCAATAAATTCAATTCAATTCAATACACACATTCATTTGTTCATTCATTCCTTTCTTCTTCTGCTCTCATTTATATTTGCCATCTCGCTCCTTTTCCTCTTTCCTCTTTCTTTTTTTCCTTCATTCATGGATTCATCTATTTATTTATCGCTGCCTTTTTCCTTTCTTCTTTCCTTCATTTTTCTTCCTTTTATTATAAGTTTTCTTCTTCTTTTTTCCTTGCTTAATCTTTCGTTACTTTCCTTCTCTATTTCAGCCTCATTTCCTTTCTTCCTTCAGTTGTATGCTTTTCTTCATCTTTCCTCTTTTTTTCTCGTTTCCTTACATATTTTCTTCATCCCATTTCCTTCCGTTTTTTCCTTCCATCAGTTATGCTCATTCCATCCATCATTCCCTTCCTCAGTCCTCTTTATTCCTCCTTCCTTTCCCGCCACTTCCTTCCTCTGTATCTGACTTCCTCCTTGTCGTTTCTTCCATTCTTTTTCGTCCTACATGTCTCCTTACCTCCATTACTCCTTTACCGTCAACATGCTCATCTTTTACACCTCCTTTCCTTTCCTTGCCTCTTCCTTATTTCTTGCCTCCATTCATTCATTTTCCCTTCCAAATAGCCGTGAATATCAAACGCCTCTACTTTTTCTACCTCCTTTCCTTTTCCTCCGTCTCCCTTCCTCCTTTCTCTTCATTCATTCATATATTTATTTTCACATCTTTAGCGCCCTTTCCCTTTCCTACAGCCTCGTTTTCAGTATTTAACTTCCTCTCCCTTTTCTCCTTCATTTCCTCGTTTCCTTTCCTCCTTTCTTCAGTCATTCAATTCCTCCCTCACGTTTCTCCATTAACTCCATCTATACATCGACCAGTCCTTCTTGCTTCCTCCTTCCTCCTCCCTTCCTTCCCCACCTTCTTTCCCTCCGTTCACCTATATGTGAGGGAAGGAAGGCGTAAAGCACAACAAGTCTTCACTGTGGTCAGTTACGGCAGAAGCAGTAAAAAAAAACTATAAAACTCTCTCTCTCTCTCTCTCTCTT
>NC_066557.1:4532703-4567703 GCF_024679095.1 Eriocheir sinensis
TGGGTGCAGTAAGGTGACAGGTTACTGGTGCTGTGCCTAGTACCGCCGGTAAAACGAGGATCGAGCCTCCACCTATGCCCTTGAAACTACACCTCACCCATCGTGAGTATTAGGGGGGATCCTGAGGCTGCCCTGTGTAGGCCACACGTCCTCTTCCATTCTCCTTGTGTTTCTATGTTCTTATGTTCTTATGTAATGAAGTCATTTTCCCCAACAGCTTAGGTTACCAGTAGTGTAAGTTAAGGGTAGTAATTTCCTCTTATTTCTCTCTTTACTGTAAAATTTCCATGTCCCTTTCTTCCTTAAAGGTACATGGTTTTCTCTTCTAACTATTTCCTGCCGGCACGTTGCCGGGGGGAGAGGTGGGTGGGGAGGAGCTTTCATCTTTTCTGTCCTGTCCTACCACACGTAGATTACTAGTAGTAGCGGTAGTAAATAGACACCCTCACCATAGACAGAGAGGTCTTCTGGTGTTTGTTCTTCCTATGTATTCCTATGTATTCCTCCTCCTCCTCCTCCTCTCCACCTCTTCCTCTTCCTCGTAGACCTCCAGAGACCGATAGGTCTTCTGGTGTCTGTTCTTCCTATGTATTCCTATATATACATATATATATATATATATATATATAGAGAGAGAGAGAGAGAGAGAGAGAGAGAGAGAGAGAGAGAGAGAGAGAGAGAGAGAGAGAGAGAGAGAGAGAGAGAGAGAGAGAGAGAGAGAGAGAGAGAGAGAGAGAGAGAGAGAGAGAGAGAGAGAGAGAGAGAGATTTTGTTTTTATTAATTTATTACACGCAAGGGTGTCAAGCCTAATACATGTTCAAGATGCTAACTTGGATACAGACGACTCGTGCCTCACAGGGCACGCTGTGATACTGAGTCAACAGAAGGGAAAAAAACATATTTAGCATCCCCCAAAATGTGGATGTCGAGTGAGGATAACATCTAGATTGTTTCCAGACGATAAATATTTACATGTCTCCACAAGTGAGAGTCCTTGCGGTATTAAGTCAGCAACACGTGGACACTCCAAGCAATAGTGTTCAAGGGTGTTAGCATTGGGCGCGTCACACAGCTTGCAGGAGGAGAAGTGAGGCGCGTCCCCCGCCTCGGCTATCTGCCACACTCGTCGGTATCCAAGCCGGAGACGAGCACACACTACATTATGGCGGCGAACCATGAGACCGGAGCGACGGTACATGTGTGGACGAGGCAGGAAGTGTTCGTAGTGCTGGATAGACGCACTGGCGGCCCTCTCAGCATCGCTACGGTGACGGGTGGAGGAGCAGGCAGCTTGGCGTACCATTTTCTTGCACCACGGCAAGGAGGTAGCAGCGTCACCAGCAGCTGGCGGGTTCAGGTCACAGGCAGCCCTTGCAAGACGGTCCGCAACGTCGTTGGCCAAGAGACCGATGTGTGACGGAATCCATAAAAAGTGCACCGACAGTGAACTCTCGAGGGCTGTGGCAAGGCGGCGGAGAATTTGTGTGACCAGTTGCTGGTATGTAGGCCTGGGGGAGGAGAGGGCACGGAGAGCAGATTTCGAGTCACATCATGAGGCCGTTGAGTCTGCTCCGCGATAACAAAGTGACAGCATCCAAGAGTCAATGGAGCTCACAGTACGTAGAACTAGACGAATTCGGGAGACGACGCCCTGCCCAACCCCCGAACGGAGGCTCCAGATTGGGGGAGAACACAGCACAGCCAGCACTGCCGTCCCCTTGAAGGGAACCGTCGGTGTAGAGGTGGTGGGCCACGCGAAGAGACGAGGACAATCTGGCGAGGGTTTCCAGGGCTCGTTGTCGCTGGAGCTGAGGTAGGTCAGACGTGGAGGTCAGAGTGTATGTGACTGCTGGCACGGGAGTCTGCCAGGGAGGGGAGCCGCGATCCACGTCCTCCGCCACGATATTGATGTTGAGCCTCTGAATGTTTGAGCTGACAGTGCTGACCAGTGTGCGACCACCACTACGAAGCAGAGGACGAGGTGCAGCTGGATCTAGTGAGGTCTCGATGACGTGATAGAAGTGGGGAGAGAGGTGAGGGCGATGCAGACATTTGATGCTGAAGTAGGTAACGTTGGTGTATATTCTGTCCACAAGTGGCGGAAGCTGTAGCTCACGTTTCATATTGACAATTCTGGTGGAGACGGGGCAACCAAGAATGAGCCTCATTGCCTTATTCTGGAACTTTTCAAGAGGCTGTAAAGTTGCTCTGGAGAGTTGACAAAGTGCAGGAGAGAGATAGTCAACTACAGATCGGATAAACGTTATGTATATGGTTCTGGCCACAGGGATGGACACACCGGCAGCGTAGCTGGTCAGTCAACGGAGCGGAGCGAGACGACGCTGCAGTCGGGCTAGCAAGTCCTGGACAAGGGGATGCACGCGCTGTCTCGCTGGGATGGAAGGGGTGATCCGGACTGGGGCGCCCAGGTAGAGATATTACGTGCACAAAGGTATGATGGTGGTACCCACAGTGAAGTCTGGCAGTGTTCTTGCAGGACGGGGTGAGAAGATTCTGCTCTTGTCTGGGGAGATAATGAGGCCACACGAAGAGGCAGACGCGTAGAAAGAATGGAGGTAGCGTTGCAGATCTTCTGGAGAACTTGAATGAATGCAAATGTCGTCTGCATAGCATGTGGTGGTCGTTCCGTCGACGTCAGGAAGTAGAGAAAGAAGGTGATGGACGAGGATGTTGAACAAAAAGGGACTAAGAGCACCACCTTGTGGGGCACCGAGCTCAAAGCGTTTTGTGGTACTGCACGCCCCCTTGAATAGAACACGAGACGTTCTATTACGCAGGTAACCCCTGATCCACCTCAGTAGGTTCCCTTTGACACCAAAATCGACTAATTGATCCAAAATGATATCTCCGTTGGCGACGTCAAAGGCGCTTTTGAGGTCTATGAAGGCCACAACACTGGCGGGAGAGAGACGAGTGTAGAGCTCCATTAGGCAGTGGTGCGTTCCTCGCTGTGGCAAAAAGCCATACAGTCTGGGCGACAGCTTGTCCTGCAGGCGGAACATAAGACGGGAGAGGAGAATACGTTCAAAGACCTTTGAGAAATAGGAGGTGAGGGAGATAGGTCGGAACTTATCGGTGCTCGGTTTAGGGATGGGCACAATCGTGCTGCAGGTCCAAGCTCGCGGCACATAACCGAGGCGGAGACAGAGGGTGTACAGCTGGAGAAGAGGGTTGCTAGGGACGTCCAGGAGAGCCCGCAGAACTGCATAGGTAATGCCATCATCCCCTGGAGATGTTGCCTTACCCCTGACGAGGGCACGTCGCAGCTCGTTGTCCGTTATGACTACATCATCCTCTTCATCCCTGTTCAGCAAGGCAGCGGTGAGACGGAGTGCACGGTAATTATCCTGGGCGGAGAGAGCGGCTTGCACGTGCACTGGAAGGTTGGTGACGCGAGACTGTGCTGACCATTCATCGATAAGATCTTGTGCGTAGTGAGCAGGGCTGTGGTGGAGGGCACTAGGGGTTTTCTTTTTCACAACCTTGTTGATAAGGTGCCACATGGAGGCAAGACTCGTTTGATGGTTGATGCTGTCAGTGAGTTTGCGCCACGAGTCTGTCTGCACACAACGCTGCAGGACAACCAAGTCATCCCTTGACAGCTGATACTGGTGTAGAGTATCGGGACATGAGAGAGAGAGAGAGAGAGAGAGAGAGAGAGAGAGAGAGAGAGAGAGAGAGAGAGAGAGAGAGAGAGAGAGAGAGAGAGAGAGAGAGAGAGAGAGAGAGAGAGAGAGAGAGAGAGAGAGAGAGAGAGAGAGAGAGAGAGAGAGAGAGAGAGAGAGAGAGAGAGAGAGAGAGAATAGTGGTGGAGGCCATCATCCGCCACCTCGAGAACAATGCCCTCATCACTGACCAGCAGTTTGGGTTCAGATCTGGCCGCTCCACTTCAGGCCTCCTGCTGCTCGTCTCCAGAGATTGGCAGGACTCACTAGACACCGGCCTGGATAACATTGTCGTCGTTCTCGACATCAAGGGTGCGTTTGACCGGGATTGGTGATTCTGAAAATTCTTCTGCCATGGCCTTCATTGAGATGATGGACAGTTTCAACCTGATTAATAAAGTGAACGAGATGTGCTAGACTTGGTTTTCAGCGACATAGACGGTGATCTAGTGCGCCTAAAACCTGTTCGCCCTATTCCTCGCGCTAATACATTACTTCCTTAGTTTTAGGTTAGAGTTCACTAACACTCCCAAATCCCTTTCACACTCAGCTGTGTTGTCTAAACTATACCCGTGTAATGTGTTGCGTGTTCCTACACTAAGTACGCTACACTTGGTGATGTTAAAATTCATCTGCCATTTCTCTGACCAAGCTGACAGTTTGTTGAGATCCTCCTGCAGTGCTCTAGCATCATCCCCTGTCCTAATAGCGCGTCCTATTTTGGTGTCAGCTGCAAATTTACCTATATCACTAGTTATCCCATTGTCTATATCATTGATGTAGATAATGAATAGAAGCGGGCCTAAAACTGAACCTTGAGGAACCCCACTGGTAACATTACCCCATTCGGGTTTTTTACCGTTAATGGCAACCCTCTGTTTCCTGTCGCTAATCGACGCCTTAATCCAATCAAATACCTTCCTTCTTATTCCATGAGCCCTGACTTTATTTAACTATCTCTGGTGAGGTACCTTATCGAAGGCCTTACTAAAATCAAGATAAACTACATCATTGCTCTCATCATTGCCAGCTGCCTCGTATACTCTATTGTAAATGGATAAAAGATTAGTGAGGCACAACTTTCCTTTAATAAACCAATGCTGTGAGTCGTGAATTAAATTATGTCTGACACTATGGTCCTTCCAAACTTCCAAAGCGTGACATGGTACTGCTTAGACAGCGCCGCCGCCCTTCTCCACCCAGCGGTTTTGCCGCACGACGAAATCGCCCAGTGTGACACCAGCCTAACGGTCAGCCAAGGCAGGTGCGTGTGGATGGTACTTGGGCACGCTTTGAAATGGTAGCCACGAAGAAAGTTGTTAGTCTTCACTTTGCCCTGTGTTGGTTATTAGATAAGATTGTTACGTGGTTGTCGCTGTAATGTTTTGTCTGTCGCGTGGTCTCAGTTAACATATATTGCAATCTCCCGCCATTTCCTTTCATCATCATCATCGTCATCATCATTATCATCGTCATCATCACCATCATCATCGTCATCATCACCATCACAATCATCATCATCATCATCATCATCATCATCATCTCATTTCTTAGGCGACACAACCTTGCTGAGTCCGAGTTTTGAAGGAGCTTGCTTTATGTGATGCTTGGACTTATTTATGTTCAGTTAATCATTTATTTATTCGTGTTTATTTATTTGTTTATTTGAAACTTAAAGCACAAAATTCTGCCTATTTACTTATCTGTTTATCACACACACACACACACACACACAAACATACACACATACACACACACACACACACATACACACACACACACACTCCGGTGGCTCAGTCGGTAGAGCGCTGTGCTGCGATGCTTCACGGCTAGACAGGCGGCGGTTTGAGCACCGCTCAGGCCGGATTCTCTCGGTTGACTAGAAGTGGTTACTGTTACCCTTTCAGCAAGGGGGATGGGGTGTGTGCTGTGCGAGGTCCTGGCAGTACCCAGAGATCGACTATAATGAGCACTTGCTCACGTCGGGAGGGTACCTGCTGGCGAAAGCAAGTCCAACCCGTGATCAGGCCGTGGTGAATTACACACACACACACACACACACACACACACACACACACACACACATACAAAAACACACAGACAGGTGTATGTAGTAGGAGAGAGAGAGAGAGAGAGAGAGAGAGAGAGAGAGAGAGAGAGAGAGAGAGAGAGAGAGAGAGAGAGAGAGAGAGAGAGAGAGAGAGAGAGAGAGAGAGAGAGTATTTGCTCTGTCTAATCTTTACTTTAGTTTTTTAGTCTTTTTCTAAATACATGTTTGGTATAAGATTGTGCTACATGGTGTGGGAGAGCGTTCCATAGCCTGGGGCCTTGGACTGGGAGCGAACGTGTCCCGCAGTGTGTGTTGGTGTGGGTAACATGTAGGTTGTCCTGCTGTCTTGTTGTGTACCTACTCTGTGTCGCCCCAGCCGTGGAGGGCAGCTGCAGGATCCACTCTGGATATATCGCACATTTTGTTTTATACACGGTTGCAGCAACACCAAAAATGGTCTTCTTGTCCATTTTGAGCCAGTTCAGTTGTGTAATAAAAGAGGTGGCGTGGTCACACCTCCTCGCTCCCCCAATTAATATCTTTGCCTCAAAGTTCTGTAGTTATTTGTAGTGCAATAATGAATGATACTTAGAGGAAGGGAATTCCTTTTTTTATGTATTATATTATCAAATTTATCTTTAATTCTGTTTGTAAATAGTAGAGTTGCAATGTCTTTCTTGTGGATTTCGTTTATATGTATGTTAAACGTCAAGTGGGAGTCCATATAAACGCCAAGATTCTTGATATGTTTGCTAGGAGTGATGGGAGTGTTGCCAAAGATGAGAGTGGTGTTTTGGGGAATTTGTTTAATGCTTGACCACGTCCACACTGTGTTTTATTAGTATTCAGCAATAGATCGTTTTTATTATAGTACTCCCTGGCCAGTGTGAAGGTCTCTTGTGCCGCCATGATGAGGTCAGGCAGCTATTATTTGTGTCAGTGTTCTTGGGCTGCTTGTCGTCTGTGTACTGTACCATCGCGCGTCTATGCATCGTTTCAGCGAGGTCTTTGACAAAAATGATGACAAGAATTGCCCCTAATATTGATCCCTGAGGAACTCCGTATTGTATTGGTGCAGTCGTAGACGTGGTACTATTGACTTTCACTTTTTTACCTTGAGCAGTTTATATTAAGATATCGTGTTTTATGCTATTGAAGGCTTTTGATAGGTCGCACAACGTTATAAGCAATAGTTTCTTCTCATCCATATTTCTGCATGTTATTTGTAACCGTGGTAAGGGCGGTCTCTGTTGAAAGTTTAGGTCTGAAGCCGTGTTGAGTGTTAGAGAGAAGCTTCTTGGACTGTAGGAAGGTGGTCATCTGTTGAACTACAGTTTTCTCTAATATCTCTGAGAAAATGAGTAACAGTGATATTGGGCGATAATTGTTTACGTTCCCCCAGCCTCTGTTTTTATAGATAGGTATGACGGTCGCGTGTTTCCACATGGTAGGGAATTTTCCAGTAACAATCGATGTGTTGATGAGTGTAGTAATGTATGTGATCGTAACGGGTAGGGAATCTTGGATGTACCGAAGTGTTATCCCATCTGAACCGCTGAGTTAGTGTTCTTTAGGTTTTTAATAGTTAATATGACTGTGTTCATGTCTGCTGGGCCGGCCCTGAAAAGATGAGTGTGGTTTACATCTTGTTGGGGTATAATACGGTAGGTCGGTCAGCGGGGGGAGATGACGGAAGAAAGGGTGGTCAGCGGGGGGTGACGGGAGTGGGGGTAAAGGCCGATTTACATTACCCGTCTTCCGACCGACAGGCAGACCGCCGGCTAGACGCCGTCAAGATTTCTTTCATGTATTTAAATGGAAGTGTTTACACTACCCGTCAAGCTGACGGCAGCAGTCGTCCGACACCCAACCGACACGTCCCGGATTTCCTCTCGAGAATTCCTGGCCGGCGTGACGGCGGCCTGACTCCGGCTCGACGGGTGGGTGACGGGTAGTGTGAACGAAGACCCGTACGGTACCCGTTCATCTCGCGGCTTGTACGTGTTGCCTCGTCCGCGCCCATAACATTTTTAATTCATTTTCTGGCACCATGGACGAAGGACTGATAGAACTCGTCCGTGGCCATGAAGAGCTCTATGATATGAGCAACAAGAAATATAGCGATAATCTACATAAGGACAACATATGGAAAGAAATTGGAGAGGAAATAAACAAACCAGGTGAGTGTGCCAGAAGTTTATTAGTAGCTACACCTTCACTCCCAGGGCAGTGCTCCAGCAGGACTGTTGAAAAAAGCTTTGAATTTTTCCCTTACATTGAATGCAGCCTGAGGAGCATTTCCACCTTGCCCATGCATATTTATCAGATTGTTCTGACTGTGTTGTGAATCATTGCCTTTGAAATCTGCAAGGTTGTCATCCCTAATGAAATTATGTAAAAGGCAAGTAGCATACACAATGACATTAGCATTTTCAGGATCTAAATTAAGTGTTCTTTGGTAAATCAAGAATTTGTGACTCAGAATGCCAAACGCATTTTCTACGACTCTTCTCGCACGTGAGAGTCTGTAATTATAAGCTCTTTTCTCATTGTCATCAATCTGTGTACCTGGGTATGGTCTCATCAAATATGATTTCAGTGGGAAGGCCTCGTCCCCTACAAGTACATAAGGTGCTGAGCAAGTTGTTCCAGGTAGCATGTTTTCTGGAGGTATATTGAGTGTGTTCTTTTCTAATCCCACTCCTAACGTTGACCTTGAAAAGATTCCACCATCACTGTTTTTCCCATAAGCTCCAATATCAACTGCTACAAACTTGTACTTTGCATCCACTACAGCAAGCAAAACAATTGAATATGTTTGTTTGTAGTTAAAAAATAGTGAGCCACTGTTTGCTGGAGCACGTATCTTCACAGCTCTTTAAACAGGGTCCAGAATTCTCCCTCGGACTTCCTTTTCTGCAGAGACTGGTGCACCCACATTATCTTCCTCTTTCCACTGCGTTCTTCATCCTCTTCTTCTAAAAGCAAAGCAATCGCTGCCAAAGTCTTGATGCTGAGAGGGCGAGGGGCCATGATGCTCACGTGACAGCAGCTGCGTGAGCACTACGAGACAGAGATGGACGGACCGAGAACGTGTCGTGTAAATATACAACAGTCTGACGGCGTCTAGCCGGCGGTCTGCCTGTCGGTCGGAAGACGGGTAATGTAAATCGGCCTTAAGACGGTCAGAGAGCCGTCAGCGGGGGGGTGACGGAAGTGGGGGGCATGCACAAAGTGAGGGTAATTGCTATTGTTGTTGTTGTTGTTGTTCTTGTTGTATACACACACACACACACACACACACACACACACACACACACACACACACACACACACACACACACACACACACACACACACACACATATTATGTGCTATATAAGCATCATACTTTAATAATTACCATCATTAATAGAGGTTCCGCTATGACTGAGACATATTCAGAGAACCTTCTCGATATTTTCCAATATCCTGCGCGCATAATAGTTGCAGTATATAGCAACTCTGGAAAATCGGAACTTGTACAGCAGCTTATTCTGAAGTATCATGAAAAGTTCAAAAAAATTGTCATATGTGGCTTAACGTCTCATCCTCTTCAAAGAAATAAAGAAATAGGACCTAAAGTTATAGTGTCGTCTGAAATAATTGATCCAATTGCCAACGAGGATACGTTTGATCAGAGAGGAACATTGTATGTACTTGACGATATTTTCATTGATGCTGTAAGGAACAAAATTGTGGTTGATGCTTTTACTCGCGGACGGCACAACAATATTTCATGCATATTTATCACTCAAAATCTATATATGGGTGGAAAGCATGCAAGGAATATTAGCCTGAACTGTTCTCATTTCCTCTTGTTAAGACAGCGCGAATTATCTCAAATTCACACTCTGCGCAGACAAATATTCGGGAAAGAGAAGGCAAACCAGTTTGTAGATGTATATAAATATGCTGTATATTCACGTCCTTATGGATATCTTCTTGTTGATTTGGGTATAAATACTCCTGAGTCCCTACAGTTTCGCTCAAACATTGTTGGAGAGCCCCCAGGTGAACGCGTATTCCAATGGTGAACTCCAGGAAGAAGGAACTCTTACACGCACTATACTCCCAACATAACGAACCCTATCCTATGGTTTAAGCTCTCAGGCGAAATTATGGGAGAAAGCAAAAAGTATAAATCCGGCAATAACACGTGATGACGTATTCAACTTTTTGAGAAGCAATAAAACATATACATTGCATAAGCTACAGACTAAAAAATTTCCCCGGCAAAAGATAATAGCCTCAAAACCCAAAGTAATCATGGCTGCCGATTTATTAGACGTGAGACATATAAGAAAGGAAAATAATAACATAGGCTACTTGTTAGTATGCATAGACGTGTTTTCTAGATATATACAAGTTGTCCCGTGTCGGAATAAAGACGCAAATACTATGCTCGTGGCCTTTAAACAAGTGGTGGAAAATAAAGATTCTGAAGGCTTACGAAGATTAAACACCGACTTGGGCACAGAATTCTGAAATCGAAAAGTAAGAAACTATTTATGTTCCCGGGGCATCAAGCTATACAGTGTGTACTCAAGTGAGATCAAAGCAGCCTTGGCAGAGCGGGCCATTCGTACACTTAAAGCACGCATCAACAAGTTCATCACGTCTCAAAATTCTTCAAGATATATTGATCAGCTGCAAAACATGGTCAGTGCCTACAACCGCTCGCCCCATTCTGGACTGAAGAACAAACAAACTCCCATTGATATTCATAACTTAAAAGACCCATCTGCAATCAAACGGCAATTCCACGCAATGTATAAAAACCCGAAGCAACCAGCGTCTTCCATCAGTTCTCGACTGGCAGTTGGGGAAATAGTTCGCCTTGTTGGAAGTGCTCGTTCCTCTGTATTCCATAAAGGATACACGCAGCAAAATACTCACGAGCTCTTTCGCATAAAATCAATTAAACACAAGAATCGCCCAAGAACTTATCTCTTAGAAGATTTGTCTGGAGAACCAATACAGGGGATATTCTACGCGCCAGAGCTCGTCTTAAGCGCTCTGCCTGAGACATACGATATTAAAATACTGCGTTCACGAAAAAATAAAGGAAAAAAGCAGTATTTTGTATCGTGGTTGGGATACCCTACTTCATTCAACAGCTGGATTGACGCTAATGATATTGTAGAAAATGCGTAAAAAGACACCACTCCTCAGTGCACACAAAAACTGTCTTACTTTTGAAGAAATTAAAAGTAAAAGATAGAAACCGTGCTATTAAGCAAGCAGCTCGAGAACAATTGAACTGTATATCTGAAATATTTTCCAATTTGTTAAAGAAGCACCTCACCCTCAATAGCAAAGTTATCAAGAAATTACGTAACTATCGGGAAGACATACGTGCCATAGCTAGAAAACTCCTCTCCATAAGAAAAGACTTATATTGACATCGAGACGGGGTGGTAATATATTAGCTGCTATATTACCTATTGCCGCTTCCTTGATCGGAAAACTATTTGGATAATGCGCACGTATTATCTTGTTCCTGAGTCTACCGCTGAGCGTGTTTTAACGGGTATTAAGCCTAAATGCGCCAACTCCACGAGTCCGGGGGTCAACGGCCAATCGTGTTTCAACCCGCAGTCGACCCATCCCGATCACATGCCGGTCTCTGAACATGTGCCAGCAAGCAGCAGCGGTCCTGTCGTGTCGTCCCATGGTGCAAGACCAAGCACTCCTACTAGATTGAACCCGTCATCTCGCTCTGTAAGAAAGAAAACTTACAAAAAAAAGAAAATATCGCGATCTGGTGTAAACAAAACCACAAAACTACCACCCGTGGAACTTAGAGTTACAGGGATTAGGAAGAACAAGATATCCTCCAATCCTGAAATAAGTAATTTAATACCTCTGTATGTTAAAAGTATCGACGTGCCATACGTCAATATGATGCTAGAAACGAATAAAAGACAATCCCATCGTAAAATGGGATAGCCGAGGCAACCTATTGTCTTCTGTTCGATCCTCCAATATCCTGTACATGTTGAATTTACTCTCTAATGCAAGTCAAAAACCAACGATTGCTGACATTGCTGATATAAAACACATCATTGACGCCACCTAGCGAAATAAAAAATACGCGCTTGCGGCAAAAGATTCAGGGATCTGGTTTCACCAAACAACCATCGTTGGCAACTTACAGATGGGACCCATATTAAATCCGCTTTTCCAATGTGCTAGTGTAGTCCTACATTGTGATTCAAGAAACAGAATCATGGACGTTGTAGATACTGAACCGCGTTGGACGCGCGACTTATACAGAGTGGGCGGCGACGTCATGGAGAGAGAAATGCCGGAGGCGAGGACGAACACGCTCGGACACGGTGGTGCCCCGAGCGGGCTTTTAAGAGAGAGCAGATGGGACGATGGTTCGCTACTCGTCCCTCGCCATCAGCTGAAGCGGTACTATTCATCACTCACCAGTATACCAGAGGACACCATGTCGGACGCCTACGTGCTCAACTACAAAGACGGTTCTCCTGGCGATGACATCTACCGCAACAACAAGACCATCATCGTTTCTTCCCTCAACTGCAGTTCCTGCTACGAAAAGAGGGGGTTTACTGGACGCCTACATGGATTATACCCGCACAGTAATCTCTACCGCGAAAGAAGCCCGATCTATCAACTGAACAGGTGTCGCTGGGAAGATCGTGGTATTCCCGGTAGTCTGCATATTCGCTATCCTCCGAGTGAAAATCTACCTTATGTGGCGTGTATCCTAACCCAATATGCTCCTGGCCGCGAACTGGAAAATAACCCTATAAACCAAGGATATCTTCAGACGTCAAGAGATCAAAATTTCATTCGTGGGGTAAAGGAAGACAGTTATGATAACCGTCTCCGCTGGTTTAAAGAGTCCATCACAAAACTGGTAGAATGGGTGATTAAAGCAACATTACAAGTGTCGTCTTCCCCTACAATATTGCAAGCGCTGGAATTCTTTACGTGTTGTGGAAAGCTGACTACCAACCGCATCTCCAAGAGGCTGCGGCTGATCTCCAACTGCATAATATATCGTGCGTCATCCTGGACAGATGGTGGACCTGCGATGAGCCTGAAACAAAATTAACTCTATTTGTGTCTCCCGAGCGAAACAGGAAGAGGAAACTGGTGGATACAGAGGACGATGCTGTGGCTGACGAATGGAAAAGAAAACGGGACGGTGCTGTAGTCGACGTGGGTCCTGAATAATTATAGCTCCAGACAATTTCCCAATAATTATGTACATCACTAAATGTAAAATATGTCAATAAATAACAATGTAATGATGTTTAGTATGATTTACCTTCAATATGTAATTGGCATATCGTCATGTCTACCTCTATATAATGAAATAATTATAATATTTTTGCTAGTGTCTTGCTTGCTCTAAATGGAGTCACATCATATATATGTTACCAGCATTGCGGATGGGGAAATTTACCCCAATTCCAGCACTGGCTTTACTAATAATATACAAACTCTCTAACATTATACAAGGACGTGGAATATGAAGTCGGTCTACTGAACGTGTTGCTTCCCCGTCGGTATTACATTGTTAAACCGGGTGAACCAGAGTGTAGTATACATCTTGAATGTGGTATAAGACCAACGCCAGATTCAGAAGCTATTGAAAGACGCACACTGTCAGAGGCTATTAATGCTAATATCTTGTATAATGACACTGGGTATTTGCTGATGTGTGTTAACGGTATAATAACGACATTGATAAAGGAGATGGTCGATGGATACAACTACCATTTACTAGCGTATTCTAGAGAGGTTCTTGCATTTAGCTCAACAAATGATCATTTAACTTTGTTCTGCTACAAAGGTTATCATCCACAAGTTGTATTTATTAAGGTTTCCTTTGATACGTGACTGGCCCAGGTTCTCGGTTTTGTCCCCAACTTAGGTTATGCTGTGTTTTCTTCCTTGGGTACACATGAAGAACAAAAAAAAACCGTTCTTGTTCCGCTACATGGTCATGCCCCTCTGTTGAGAAATGGTGACGTACAGTGTGTTCTCATTTACACTGACCTTGTCAATCCCTCTAGGTATGCAGGGAAAAATGTAAATATTCTTGATGCCTTTTCGCTCTCTGGAGGTCTAACAAAAGGCGTGCATCCAACTATATATAAGTCCCTTAAATCCAAAGTAATTGATTCGATTTCTATTAAACTCACAGATCAAAAAGGTCGTCCTATGCATTTCGAAGAAGGATACCTTGTTACATGTTTACTTCATATCCGATCGCGTTGAATCTTTGAGTACATTTTGCTGTATTAATAGGAATGTTGTCCATTTAAAAAGACATTCTCCTCGCCGCCACCATGCGGGTTACATTCATCCCTCCTTCCGTAGCAGAATATCATACCCTGTTTTCGAATGGCAAACAGATATCATCCCGAGGGAGTGGTATTGATGATATAGTCACACTTTCTTATGACCCAAGCTATCACAGAGGCGGGGGTTTATTCTCGGTTTTAGCTGGACTCGCTAAAAGAGCTTTCCCTTTCCTAGTGAAAAATGTCATTGTGCCTTCAGCTCGAACATTTAGAAACAATGTTCTAGATGATATTTCACACGGAAGCAACTTGAGAAGCTCTATAAAAAAGCATGGAATTAATTCCTTAAAGCAAGCTGCAATGAAATTGACTAAAGGAAGCGGGAAAAAAGAAAGTCAAGCGAGTCGGGAGGAAAAGGTGTTCACAACCTCACAGTGGTGCACGCAAGCTCCTTCTAAACGTTCTACACGTATTTTTTTTTTTCCTATTCATTTTCCAGGAAGTGTTCATATTAGGTGCTGTTTCAGGCTGTGATTTTCCTTGTTAAACGGAAATTTCCAGGCCACCAGACACCCCGCTCGCCGGCCGTATTCCCAGGGGACCCTTTGTTTCACCCGGGACCCTCTGTCTCACTACGCTCCGCGGAAGGATCAGCCAATATGCCCTCAAATTTGAAACGTTGTTCTAACTGTGGCCTTCGCCAAGCTCCGCAGTACTTTAGGACAAGTAACGGGGCAAGCGAGACTTGCCGTTTCTGCATCAAGGCAGAGCAAGATGAAAGAAAAATCAAGCACCTGGAATCCACGATCCACTCGTTAACGCGGGACATGAAATATTTGGCGGAGCGAGTCACAGCGTGTAGCAGGTGTTCCTGCTCATCTACTCGCGGGGGTACCTCACCCCCTTCCTTCCACCCTGTTTCTCCCCATACAGCAGCCTCCTCCTGCCTGCCTCCCCCTCCTCGCTAGTGCCTTCTCCCTCACTTCCCCTCCTCCTGCATCTCCAGCTTCCCTCCACTCCTCCAACCGCTTCTCTCCTCTCCTCCCCTCTCCCCTCTACTCACCCGCAATCTCCCAACTCCACACCCACAATACTTCCCTTCCCTTCTGCCGCCGCTGACTCTCATTCATCACCCCCTCTCCCTTTCCTCCACCTCCTCCCCCCCTTCCGTCTCTTCCTGCTCTTCCTCCTTTCTCTCTCCTTGTCCTCCCACATCACCTCCCCTCCTCTGCTACCACTACCTCCCCGCCTCCTCCTCCTCCTCCCCATCCTCCCTCCCTCCTCCTCCTCCTCCTCCTCCTCCTCCTCCTCCTCCTCCTCCTCCTCTTCCTCCTCCTCCTCCTCCTCCTCCCTCCCCTGCTGCCGCCCTCCCTCTCCTCCTGTAGCAGCTTCCTTCCGTCTACTGACAAAGTTAATAAGAGGAAAGTACTGGTGGTTGGGGACTCTCAAGTCAGGTTCATTGACAGGTACTTTTGTTCAAGGGATAAGGAAAATAGACTTCAGTGTGCTTTCCAGGGCAGGCATCCAGCACGTATCTGACAGAATGGAGAAAATTTTAGCAGGGAGGGACACAGCCAATCGTCTTCTGCAGTTACGGTGGTAATGACATCGGTAAGGTGGGTAGCGAAGAGATATTTCGGCGCTTCAGGAATCGTTTGCTAAAGTGAGGGACTTCGGGGGTGCCGGCTGTTGTGGGGTTTTGCCGAGGAGAGGGTTGGGAGAGGATGGCTTTCAGAGCCTTAGCAGTAAACAGCAGGCTGGCGGCCCACTGTAAGCGAAATGGTTGGCTTTTCCTTGACAATTGGGACCTCTTCTACAATAAAGGCACCTTGTATGCCAAGGATGGCGTGCACCTGTCACTCCAGGGGTGGAGGTTCTCGCAGACTCCCTCGAGCGATCACTTAGCACCCTACAGGATTTTTAGAGTAGGCGAGGGAGGGCCTGCCAGTGCATCGCAGACTGGGACTAGGGGCGCAGGAGAAATCGAAAGGATATAAGAAAGGATGGGCTAACGGCTTATTACACCAACAGTAGGAGTCTCAGGAACAAGATAGATCTACTGAGGGGAAAGCATGTGTCGAGAAATTCGACATTATAGCTATCACGGAAACATGGGTAGATACTGCCAACAAAAACTTCATGTCTGAGTATGAAATAGATGGTTACCAGATGTTTCACAAAGATAGAAAGGAAGAAGGGAGGGGTGGCACTTTATGTTAAAGACACATAAATGTTCCGCTAACAACTCTATTCAAACAAATGGCGACTCAGAATCAGTTTGGGTGGACGTCCACAAAGGGAAGGACAAACTAATTCTAGGGGTTCTTTACAGGCCACCCAACCTCAGCAGGCAGGACACTGATATATTACTACAAGAGGTAGGCAGGGCGAGCAGGAGCAAAAATGTCTGCATAATGGGGGATTTTAACTATAGGAATATAGATTGGGAAGGCGTGATGGGTGATCTAGAGTCTGAGGATTTTCTGAAAGTAATACAAGATAATTTTCTCAAGCAGACAGTAACAGAGCCCACCAGGGGTAACAACATTCTGGACTTGGTCTTAACTAACACCGAGTATATGATCAGCGAGCTAGATGTTGGGGGAGAATTAGGTGGCAGTGATCACAAGGAAATTAGGTTTAAATTAGACTGGGCGGTGACCCATGAACTCAACCCGGTGTTGGTGCCCGACTTTAGAAGAGCTGATTACGAGGGGCTCAGAAAACACCTTGAGGAGGTAAATTGGGAAACCTTAGGGCTGGATGAGGGCCAGATCTCAGGGCTGGAACCGGAAAGGCAGGAGAACCATGTAGAAATGACCTACAATAATTTAGTTAGAGAAATTGCAGAGGGTCAGAGACAGCATATCCCTTACCAAGCACGTAGGAAGGAAAATAACGACCCCAAATGGATGACCCGCAGACTCAAGCATGAAATTGGCTTGAAGAGAGGAATTTATAGGAAAATAAAGAACGGAGAGATCCACCTCAGGGGTAGGTATGTTGAGCTAGCCAGGTCGGTGAAGAAGAACACCCGCCTTGCAAAAAGAAATTATGAGATTAGGGTAGCCAACGAGGCCAAGAGCGATCCCAAGGGCTTCTTCAAATTGTACAGGACGAAAACAAGGGACAGAATTGGACCGTTGAAAACAAACACGGGCGAGCTCGTTGAGAATGGAGAAGATATGAGCCAAATGATGAATGACTATTTCCTCTCAGTTTTCACGCAGGAAAATCTAACAACCATTCGGAGAGAGTTCAGATATATGAGGGTGACGAGAACGACAAGTTGAGGGATGTGATCATCACTAGGCAAGTAGTCCAGGATGAGCTTGGTAGGTTGAAGAAAAACAAATCGCCGGGCCCAGACGAAGTATTCCCAAGGGTTCTGAAAGAGTGCAAGGAAGTCCTTAGTGGCCCTCTTGCCGATATCTTTAAAATGTCGGTAAATTCTGGGTATGTGCCCAGCCTATGGAAAGTAGCTAATGTGACGTCGATTTTCAAAAGGGGAGACAAGTCAGCCACCTCAAATAATCGCCCAATTAGCTTAACATCAGTTGTGGGAAAGATGTTAGAGTCGATTATAGCCAGGAGCATTCGGGACCATCTAGAAAAGCATAATTTAATTCATGACTCACAACATGGGTTCACAAAGGGTAGGTCTTGCCTTACTAACCTGTTGTCCTTCTACACTAAAGTAATCGAGGCGGTTGACAGAGATGAAAACTATGACATATTATATCTAGATTTCAGTAAAGCGTTCGACAAAGTCCCTCATCACCGGCTATTACTAAAATTACAGGCTCACGGCGTAGATGGGAAAGTTTTGAGCTGGATCAGGGCGTGGCTTAGTGGTAGGAAGCAGAGAGTGCATATCAATGGTAGGAAATCTGAATGGGGCAGTGTTACGAGTGGAGTCCACAGGGTCGGTGCTGGGTCCTCTGCTTTTTATTATTTACATCAATGACTTGGACACAGGAATCAGTAGCGATGTCAGTAAGTTCGCAGATGATACCAAGATCGGTAGAGTAATCCAATCAGACAGCGACGCTACCGTTCTCCAGGATGAGCTTGACAGACTATATGATTGGGCGAGGAAGTGGCAGATGGAATTCAATGTCGGGAAGTGTAGCATTTTGAGTGTAGGTAGGAATAACCCCTTACACAATTACTCCTTAAATGACACTCCTCTAAGCAGGTCTGGGCGGGAGAGAGACTTAGAAGTCCTAGTGAGCGCTGACCTCCGTCCTAGGGCTCAATACATTCAGGCTAAAAATCGGGCAAACAGAGTACTAGGTTTCATCTCAAGGAGCGTGAGCAATAGGAGCGCTGAAGTCATCCTCAAACTTTACTTAGCACTAGTTCGACCTCATCTCGATTATGCAGTTCAGTTCTGGTCCCCCTATTATAGAATGGATATCAAGATGTTAGAATCTGTACAGAGGAGGATGACGAAGATGATTCAGGGAGTGAGGAACTTGCCTTATGAAGACAGGCTAAAGCAGTTAAATCTACATTCTCTAGAAAGGCGAAGGGTGCGAGGAGACTTGATCGAAGTTTATAAATGGATGAAGGGATTTAATAAAGGGGATGTCAATAAAATTTTGAGAGTGAAAGAGCCAGGTAGGACGCGTGGCAATGGTTTTAAGTTAGACAAATTCAGATTCAACAAAGACATAGGCAAGAATTGGTTCACTAATAGAGTGGTGGACGAATGGAACAGGCTTGGGAGCCATGTTGTGGGTGCCAATACCATAGATACATTCAAGAAGAGGTTAGATAAAGCCATGGATGGTGAGGTAAGGTGGGGTTGAGTGTACAGGAGCTGCCTTGTATAGGCCAACCGGCCTCTTGCAGACTCCTTACGTTCTTATGTTCTTATGTTCTTATGTTTAAAAAGGACATCTTTACCGAGTTGTAATCATTGTTGAACTAAGAGCAGTATGGGGAGCATCACCAGCGCGGTTGGTGTCGGGAACCCGCGTTCTCCCCTGGGGCAATATGCCGCCGGTGTCAGTGAATTGTTTCCCCGCCCCAACAAAATGAGATTATTGGAAACAACGATTGCCTCCCGTTATGATGCTGATGTTTTACCTACTAACCTCGGATTCAATATGAAATTATCCGATAGATATATAGAATTTCTCATTCCTGGAACACTTGGCAGTTTTATTGATTTGGGGAAATTGGTGTTGCACACCTCTTTACGTTTAACTAAGCCAGACAATACTACTCCTCTCGAAGACACTCAATACGTTGAATTTGCAAATAATACCGCGCACAGCCTATTCAAATCAGTGCAATGTTTTTTGGGAGATGTAGCTGTTGACAATAATGTACTTTATGGGTACACGTCATACATTAAAATGCTGAATACTTTGTCGCCCAACAAATTGAATACAATTGGAGCCAATGCTAATATTACCATCCCAGAGAACGGTTTTATTTCCAAAGTAACAGCAGAATACTTTGACAATGCCAGCGCGCAACACAAGACCATTATGAAGCGGGTTAAGACTCACGGTATACAACTCTGTACCCCGCTTCTTCTGGATATAAGTTCTTTAGACAGTTACTTGCTCGATGGTATTTCGGTTAGACTCCGAATGGAACTATCTAGTAATGCATGGCTGCTAAATTCTTCAACTGGCGATAACATTCGTCTGCATATAGATTCAGCCAAGCTGCTTTATACGCGACTGTTTCCTTATCCTAATGCACTTCATGCTTTGAACGCGTCTCTCGCCACAGGGAATCTTTTGAAATCGACATTTACCAAAACCCTCTTGAAAACCTATGTGCTAGCCAAAGACCAAACCTCAGGAACGTATGATCAACCGTGGGGTAATGTTATTCCGGAAAAACTCTCGCTTATTATAACGAGCATGGAAGCTCATTCTGGCGACTATACGCTAAATCCATTGTATTTGAGCCATGGCGATATAAGTCAAATAAGCTTAAGTGTTAATGGTAGAACCATGTATAATATTCCTAGTAAATTCCCTCATGACTATGCTGAGCTCTACCATTGTACTTTGGATGCACTTGGTTTTCACAAAGACCATTTAATCGGAAAGGATATTTTCGGCAAGGGGGCAATGATTTGCACATTTGATTTGCGTGCTGAAAACTTGAATGATAATTTGCCCGTTGAAATGAATGGGCGGCTTAGACTTAGCTTGAATCTAAGCAAGGGAGAAAACGAGAACCGTCTGTTGATACTGTTTGGCGAAACAATGGGTATAATAACAGTTAATTCTGAAAGACGGCTGCAGTGTGATGTGCGCACTTGAAGCGGCTGAGCGATGAACAACATGGAGATTGAAAGAAAATTGAGGGGGCACATAGGAAAGCAGGCCTTGTTTTTAGGCGTGTTATTGGCAGACGAGGTAAACTCTATACCTCGATTTAGAAAACCTATTGTGCATCGTCAATACGCTTCCAAGTTATTCTAAAAGAGAAATGGGACACTGGATTTGTCTCTACTATGAACCGGGCATGGCAGTGTTCCTAGATAGTTATGCTCTCGATCCAAAATTATACTCTGATCATTTCAAATATATTGATTACCCCGGGCTCAGTATGTATAAATTTGCATTTCGACTTCAAAGCACGCAAAGCGATGTGTGGGCTTATGCCATGTACTTTGCCTACAATGTTTCGCACTTGGGTGTAAGAGAAACTCTTGAAAAAATATGTATGGAGTTTTCCAAGACCGAATATTCGAGGAATGATGAACACGTGATGCGATTCGCTTACAGCAAGTTTATAATGCCCGTATGTCATCAAACATTTAACACGTGTTCATAAAAAGTAAGTATTGACTTATTGATTTTTTCATATTGAATTGTATTACATTCCATGAAGCTATTCTAAGCATAAATAATTGTCTAGTTCCTCTATCGGGGGGTGGGGTGGTTGTATACCATGCTTAAATCAGAGTCTGGCTCCACTCACAGGTCCTCACTCGTCACCGCCACTACCCCGTGCTGCCCCTGCCCTGCCCCTTGCCCTGGGCCCTGAGCAATCCTGTCGCATCCTGTCGCCGCACCTCTCGCTACCGCCGCCGCCGCCCGCCTGATTTGGCGGGCAGTCTTTTATGCATGAGCCGGATCGAAACATAAAAGCGTTTTGTTCATGTTTCCACAAATCGATTAAATTTTAAGACAATTATTGTGTTTTTTTCATCCGTTTCTTTTTTTTTCTTTTTTTTTATAAAGGTCATATAAACAAGTCAAACAAACTCAATGTTTATTGGAATTTGGTCAAATTATGATTCCAGATTCATCATGTGCAACATTAGTCCTATATACAGAATATATTTACATATATTTTATATTTAACATAAAAATAGCAGGCAAATTCTTACACTATAAACAGTATATACAACATTCACACCAGTCCCTATCTTATAAACAACTACAATTTATTCTGAAAAGTCTGTATCTACTAGCATATATTCAAGGGGGGATGATGAGAGCATTTGATTTATTTCTTCCTGTTCCGCGGCTTGCATTAACATGTCATCATCCGCCTCTACCCATTTTATCAAGGGAAAATATTGCTCGGCCAGCACATCCCGTTCTCCCCACAATTCATAGGTTTCTTCTTCTAGTTCTCCCATTTCACCGATCTCTTGCACACCCATTACCTCGGCTAGTCTCGTTTCTGTTATGCCTCTTTCATCGCCTTCCTCCAAATTTTCTTCGTTTGACAGTGTCATGATCTGGGCTACCTCCTCCTCCTGCTCTTCCTCCTCTATCCCTATAGAATTATCGGGATGACCGTAAGATCGCGACTCCAAGGTGCTAATGTAGTATATTTTGTCCTCAACTACAGATATCCCTCTTGGGATATTTTACTGTACTCATTCGTCCATTGCGCACTGTGAATCCCTGATAGTCAAAGGTAAATGTTTGCTTCTGGAATAGGGCGTCTTTGTATCGCTGATGAGCAATTTTCTTCTTTATGAACTTTGGATCGCCCTTAGCTGAACTCAACCGGTCACCGTCTGCCAAGAGGATGGAGTAGCACTTTGGTTTTACACCTACAAATTCTGAGATGGTTCTTTCCCCCACTTCAGACTTGAGAAATCCAAGCTTTCCTTTGTTGTCTGTGCTGTACAAGGAATGTGAGGGACTAAAGTTACTTGTGTCTATATAGCTTTTGAAGGGTTCCTGCGAGTACTCTGTTAATAGATCAGGAGTTTCAATTTCTGTTATTAAGGAATCAGTGTCGCAATACACTAGTTTCGCCCGATCTCCGTAATGAGCCTTCAACACATTGTAATAGAAATCATATAGTCGCAGCTTGGACAGCTCTAGGATGTAGTAGCCAATGTAGTTTGGATGATTCACCCGTGAATATTTCCTATGGCGAGTTACAACTACATGAACATCATTGAGAGGTACAACGCGTTTAAAGTAAGGACTTCGGGCCAGCTTCAAAAACTTTTCGCGGTTGGTGACAATATCTATGTCTTCACTATATTTGGCCGCGTTCATCAGGAATCGACCAAAAATGCTGTTTGAAATACACTTGATTGCATTTTTCTTGATAGGGCAAGTAGCACTTTTGCGGGCTTCTATGTTATCCTGAATGAAGTCCGCAAGAAAGTGCTTTTGCTTAAACATATAAATAGCATGCACTTTTTAACAACCAGGCCTAGTTGAATAATGATGAACACGTGATGCGACTCGCTTACACTGATTTACTAATGCCCGTATGTCATCAAAGCATTTAACACGTGTTCATAAAAGTAAGTATTGACATTGGATTTTTCATATGAATTGGGCCTTACATTCAGCAGAAGCTATTCTAAGCATAAATAATTGTCTAGTTCCTCTATCGGAAATTGGGGTGGTTGTATACCATGCTTAAATCGAGTCGGCTCCACTCACAGGTCTCACTCGTCACCGCCACTGCCGTGCTGCCCCGCCGCCCGCCCTTACGCCCGGGCCCCGAGCAATCTCGCGTCACAATAGCCACTTTTCGCTACCGCCACCGCCGCCGCCACCCGCCTGATTTGGCGGGCAATCGCTGTCGCCAAACCGGATCGAAACATAAAAGCGTTTAATTTCATGTTTCCTAAATCGATTAAATTTTAAAGACAATTATTGTGTTTTTGTGTTTCACCCAAGGTCATATAAACAAGTCAAACAAACTCCAATGTTTATTGGAATTTGGTCAAATTATGATTCAGATTCATCATGCAGTTTTATAATATCACCAGGCTCCAACATTAGTCCTATATACGAATATATTTTCATATATTTTATATTTAACATAAAATAGCAGGCAATTCTTACCTCAAACGAGTATATACAACATTCACACCAGTCCCTATCTTATAAGCAACTACAATTTATTCTGAAAGATGTATCCTTTATACGTATATTCAAGGGGGGATGATGAGAGCATTTGATTTATTCTTCCTGTTCCGCAGCTTGCATTAACATGTCATCATCCGCCTCTACCCACATTTTATCAGGAAAATATTGCTCAGCCCAGCATCCCGTTCTCCCCACAATTCATAGGTTTCTTCTTCTAGTTCTCCCCATTCACCGATCTCTTTTACCCATTACCTCAGCTAGTCTCGTTTCTGTTATGCCTCTTTCATCTTCTTCCTCAAATTTCTTCTGCGTTTGACAGTGTCATGATCTAGGCTACCTCCTCCTCCTGCTCTGCTCCTCTATCCCTATATAAATTATCAGGATGACCGTAGATCAAACTTTTCCCAGGGTGCTAATATGACTCTTTTGTCCTCAACTTCTGAATGTATCCTCTCTTGGGATATTTTACAGGCCTCATTATCCATTGCGCACTGTACTGATCCCGATGATCAAGGTAAATGTTTGCTTCTGGAATAGGGCGTCTTTGTGTGTCGCTGATGAGCAATTTTCTTCTTTATGAACTTTGGATGCTTCATAATAGAACTCAACCGGTCTTCCGTCTGCCAGGATGGAGTAGCACTTTGGTTTTACACCTACAAATTCTGAGATGGTTCTTTCCCCACTTCAGACTTGAGGAAATCAAGCTATCCTTTATTTGTCTGTGCTGTACAAAGAATGTGAGGGACTAAAGTTACTGTGTCTATATAGCTTTGAAGGGTTCCTGCAGGTACTCTGTTAATAGATCAGGAGTTTCAATTTCTGTCCGACTGAATCGTGTCGCAATACACTAGTTTCCTTGATCTCGTAATAGCCTTTCTTTGTTGTAATAGAAATCATATAGTCACCAGCTTGGACAGCTCTGGGATGTAGTAGCCAATGTGGTTGGATGATTCACGTGAATATTTCTATGGCGAGTTACAACTACATGAACATCATTGAAGGAACTGCGTTTAACAAGTGGAAGGACTTGGTAACTTCAAAAAGCTTTTCGCGGTTGGTGACAATATCTATGTCTTCACTATATTTGGCCGCGTTCTGTCAGGAATGTGACCAAAAAATGCTGTTTTTGAAATACGCTTGATTGCATTTTTTCTTGATAGGGGCAACCGTGCTTACTTGCTTTGCGGAAGCTTCTATGTTATCCTGAATGAAGTCCGCATAAGAAAGTGCTTTTCTTAAACAATATAAATAGCATGCACTTTTTTTAACAACCAGGCCTAGTTGAATAAATAGCGTTTAAGGAGGGCAGAGCAAATAGCATTTTCTCCTGAGCAGCATGTGTTCCAATCAGTTTATGTTCTTACACGGTGCTGGACGGTTTTCTTCATACCATTCGCGTGTGACTGACGATATATCTCTGTTGGTGATATTGTGTCTTCTGATGATCAGTGGAGGTCATCCGTTTTCTCAACGACTTCACGTGAGACAGCCTCAGTATCGCACAGAATGAGATATCCAAAATCGCCATCGGTTGTTCGATTGACCAAGCCCCGCTCAAAACGACTGCATTTCTGTCTCATCTAGTTTTCTCATATCCCCACACGGCAACTTATCTTGCATTACAGTGGGATAAAGACTGTTGAAGTCAAGATATGAAAGGAAAGTGCTTCTATCATGTTTTGGATTAAACTGAGGGTTCGTGTAGATGTTACTGGCGCGTACAAAACGACGCACAACACTTGTGTAGCCCCCACGCACATTTGTTTGAATGCAATGATATATGTCTGGGCTACTAAGCACCTCTAATTCCTGCTGTGTTTTTAGCAGAAAGGAGTCATAGGCAAATCCTGGCAGGCTAACATAATTTACAATATCCAACCTCCACTAGGTTTTCAAATACTCGCCACTCTAGGAAGACATCACATAGAAGACCAACATCCACTTTTACATAAAGCAACAAATAGTCCTTCAGGCTCTGACACCCAGATACTTTCCAAACATTTTGAGCATGTTTATAATCACTTTCTGAAAGTTCTTCTTCTTGAAGAGAATTGAAAAAATCTTCGCGGGATGGAAGACGTGTTTCAGAAAGTCGTTCCATCGAATCCATATAGTCATAACAAAACACCTGCTTTCCCTTGATCAATAATGGCAACGCAGGTGCTGGCACATCTTTCAACATCTGTTGTGTGCATATGGGTTCGTTCCCATTACTGATGAATTGGTTCGCTAAAGCCGCGAGTGAACCAGACATAAAGGCATACGAGTCAATAAATCTCAAGTCATTTACAATGACTTCATGGTATTTGTGAACTGAACGTTTTGGTCTTAGTTTGATTTTCAAGTCAGGTATCGTTAATTCACGCAGGATTAACGACATGTCGTAATTAGCATTACGTGCAATGAGAGTGAGCTGCAATTTGTGATTTTTCATTTGGAGGTTGCATCTATTACAATAAGCTTCAATGTAATTGTTTCCTGACTTTTCATGGTCATGATGTTTTACTCCTTTACCTTTTAAAAATCCCTGTTTGCAGAGAAGACAGTGAGTTTGCTCATTGTGACGCGTCGTATCTTCATCGGTCATGTTGATTTTATTGTAGCCTTTAGAAAATTTCCAACTTTTCCAGGCACACTGCATTGTATGAATAAAATGGTTTACAGCATTACTTCCACAATAGGATCCGCTTTGTACTGTTTCTCCGTTTCTATTCACTATAATGTAAGCAAACGCTATGGCAAAGTGATGTCTCTTTACACATCCAGACACATTCGAAGAAGGCTCTACGAGAATACTCTCAAAGTCATAGAATGTTAAATAAGATGGCCATATGCCTTAGCATGATTAATAAATTTCACAGTAGAACCCGCGGGTGGGCAAATTAGCACATGTTCAGCAAGCGTTGTCTTATTCTCACAGGCACACAGGCAGATATCGCAAAACATTTTTTTCCCGCGACGTTGGCAGGTAAACAGGTTCATGTATGCGTCAAAGTCTTGAATAAGAGCTAGGTGTCTGTTCCCCAACAACAGACAATGAACAACTTCTTGATCTTTGAGCCCCTTTCTGACTAGAGTTAGTTCGCCTTTTTTGTCTTCAACGTTGTCTAGACAGTAAACGCAAATACTTATGTTGTTTAATCTTTCAAGCCGACCGAGGTCTTCCCAGGATACCGGGGTTGGAATGTTACTTGTATTAATAGAGGCCAAGCAAGCATTCTCCCATTGTCTGCCTGATGGAACTACATTTCTTGACTTTAGATAGCGATAAGCTGTTAGGACTTGGAAAACACAGTCCGTGGGTCCCGAAGGGTTGAGAACTTGTGTTTTCCATGGAACACCCTTAGGATAGGGGACATACTCTCCAATACTATTGTGCAGCATTATAAGAGAGAAGGAAAATTTTACGCTAACTATTTCATCTAACGTAAATCCACTGCCCTCTTCGTCTGACATGTCATGTTCAAACCGATTAACAAAATATTCGGATAGTTCACGTACATATGAATCTATATCGTCATAGCTAATTACCTGCATATGACTTCTCATATACATATCTCTATATTGACCTCCATCGTCGGGGTCTTCTCTGACTAAACACAGATGCATGTCAACGTACACTTTAAAAGAAGGAGGTCTAACCTGCTGGCAGCCTTGGAATACAGACTCTACTGCCTCGCGAAGACGGCCAGTGTTGTTGTTGAAATATAATGCAATGTCGCCGTTGTCTGCTGGTGGGACGGGCACGTCGATCGTTGTTATGGCCCCGTTGAAATGTTGGCTTATTTCACCGGGTGTTGGTGAGGGTGTTGTTGCCGGCCGTCCCGGGTTATAACCGCTGGGTCCTGGCTGTGGAGAACTGTTTGGATGGGAGAATCCCTCACGACGGGCTTGCTTTTTCCTGCAGGTGTCTGAAGAAAGGTAAAATAATATTAGAGATAAATAGTGAAATTACATTTTTTTCCCTTAGAACAGACGTGTGCGCAATAAAAAACGTAGAAACTTACCGTTTGTTCCTGTATTCGCTTGTTTTCGTTTTCGTCCACTACCGATCGCTGAAGAGGAGGGCCAATGGCTGAGCCTACCAGACCCGCCTTCTTCGGAGATAGCCCTTAAGGAATATGAAACACAAATGAAAATTTTTGAACCCCTCTACCCCGCACATATTTTACTGTGACACTTAAAATACAATATGGAAAATGTGTCTCTTGTAAAACACATTTTAACAATATTGCATTTCAGAAGATATTAGGTTTTGACCTACCTTTGGTTTTGACTGGCTTCGTCGCTGAGACCCGCCCGTGGAGAACAACTTCCAATATCGCTGGGGCCTGGTTGAGAGAAACCGACATCTGATCGATCAGAGCTAGTCGACGACGTCTCTTCTGAAAAAAAGATAGAAAGACTAAATTCGATATTGACCATGTTGCCCAGCTCTCTACCCCCCTCCCGTCATCCACATCTGCTACTGTTTTTTTTATGACAATCATATAAAGTAACGCAAACATTTAAGTACTTACCATTGTTTCTAGTAGATATATCTTTCGATCCAGTCCCAAGGCCCTCTGGAAGGCAGGCCTCCCTATGAGCTGCGAATGCGGACAACGGGAAGTAATTATTACACCATGAACATTTGATACAGGTGTGTACAGGGGTCCTCATGTTTACGGGAAACAAGAACAGGAGACCTCTTGACCCGAGACCGCCTTGAGAGCCTGTGAAGTGCTCGTTGGCTTGACGCCCATAAACACCCTTCGACATTGTGTGTTCGTTTGTACATGTGTGTGTGTGTGTGTGTGTGTGTGTGTGTGTGTGTGTGTGTGTGTGTGTGTGTGTGTGTGTGTGTGTGTGTGTGTGTGTGTTCCTCAGGTCAATCCTTAATGACCCGAGGTTTATTGTAATGACTTGAATCATTAAGGCTTCCGAAGACCAGAAGGCGTGGCCTCAGATACATGGAGATGTCTTCGAAACATTTTTTTTCCGTGATTTTTATCTCGCATGAACAGATGTGTGTGTGTGTGTGTGTGTGTGTGTGTGTGTGTGTGTGTGTGTGCGTGTGCGTGCGTGTGCGCACGTGTGTGTGTGTGTGTGTGTGGGTGTGTGTGTGTGTGTGTGTGTGTGTGTGTGTGTGTGTGTGTGTGTGTGTGTGTGTGTGTGTATGTGCATGTGCGTGTGCGCAAGCATGTGTGTTCGGTCAGTCCTTAATAACCTGAGGTTTATTGTAATGACTTGAATCATTAAGACTTCAATAGGCGTGGCCTCAGATACATGGAGATGTCATCGATCCATTTTTTTCCGCGATTTTATCTCGTAAGACCAGATGTGTGTGTGTGTGTGTGTGTGTGTGTGTGTGTGTGTGTGTGTGTGTGTGTGTGTGTGTGTGTGTGTGTGTGTGTGTGTGTGTATCCGCGTCAGTGGGAAGGAGGGAAAGATAAGACGCCGGGAACAGGTGCGCGGGACATATTCCAGCCTGGTCATTAACCTAATGTCTTTGACCTTTTTCCGTGATTGTAATCTTGGGGTCACTCGAGCTCACGATCTTATCTTAACTCTTCAAGTACCCTCCGCTGACCCCCCAACCCCCACTTCCAGTCCCCCCCGCTTCCGTACGCTAGCACGAGAGGGGGGGGGAGGGAGGGAGGGCATGTGAAAAAGCGAAAGATTTTTTTTTTTGGGGGGGGGGTAAGGGGTGAGGGTAGGGGGTGGGGAGGGTTGGTGAAAAGGTAAAATAGATGGGGAGGGGGGTAGGGGGGGTCTAGATACCCCCTCTTCCGTAACCCCCCCGCTGACCCCCCAACCCCCACTTCCAGTCCCCCCAGCGGAGGCAACCCCCACTTCCGTACATTTGTTACTACTAGTGTTAGGTATTATGTCTATGTGTATTATTGCGTCATGTTTGTTAGTAACAATGATGTCTAGAAGTGTGGCTGACTGAGGGGTGACACGGGTGTCAATAATCTGGTGTAATTTATTTATACATATTATGGTACCGAGTTTGTTGCTGGTAGGTATATAGTAAAACATCATTTAAGGCACCGAGCAAATAAAAACTTTTGCTCTTCAGGCACATAATCTCAAGGTCTCGTGTATATATTCAAAGGTTTATTGAGACGCTGAGGGTAATTTTTTACAATGTACACTGATCCAGATGTCTTCAGTACCATTAGGCCTAGCAAGGTCACACGTAATCAGAGAGAGAGAGAGAGAGAGAGAGAGAGAGAGAGAGAGAGAGAGAGAGAGAGAGAAAACACACACACACACTCACACACACACACACACACACACACACACACACACACACACACACACACACACACTAAATAGTGTGTGGGGGGTGATGGGTGGGGTAGTAGAGAGATAGAGAGATGTTAGTAATGACAGCAATATCAACTAACTAAAGCATTACGGAAGCATTATATCTATTAAAATGGTCTCTCTCTCTCTCTCTCTCTCTCTCAATAAACAATGAGGGAAAACAGAAGCAAAGAGGGAAACGCATCCCGCGCCAAAACACTCAGCCGGCTCCTGCCATCCCAGCCTCGACAAACGCAGCCTTTGCGGCGTCACGGTGTTTACGATTAATTTAATATTCCCGTCTGGAGTTGTCCTGCAGTCGTCTGGAGTTCCCGCCCTCCCCCGCCTCGGCGGTGCTTGGGAGAGTCGGGGAGCCCAAGGCCTCCCTGGCGAGCGCCGCTGGGATGAGGGGTTCCGGCAGGGCGTCTCGGCTCCCTCGGGGCGTCCATGGCGGTGCCGGAGATCTTGAGTGTCCAGGGGCGTGGGGAGGGGAGTGCTTTTGGTGTGTGTTGATATGGGCGGGTCTTTTCTGGGGTGAAGGAGACTCATTCGTATCAGCACACAGCACCAAGGAAGGGCGATTTCTGAACAACTCCACCAAAGGGATATTACAGGTGAAAAACACCGAAAATAAGGAGAATAAACTAAAGAAACATCAGAAATAGGATAACACTGGAACGGAATTCCAGGAAATATATATGACGGTAGCACGCCATGAGAAAAAAGAAAAAATTAAACGAAAACACATACCCAAATTCAGCATGATGGCCCTTGGTGCCGTGTATTGGTGCGGGAGAGCCTTCTCTGGGGTGAAGGAGACTCGGCTGTAGCAAGATACGGCACCAGGTGGAGGCGATGTAGATACTCTACACAACACTGTCACACGACACATGAAGAAAAACAACACCGGAGACAGGATAATGCAGAAAAGGAATACTAGGAAAAAAATCAGATACAAAACACAACATTAACAAAATAACAACTTGGATTGAGGACTTTGGTGTGGTATGCTGGTACGGGTAAGCCTTCTCTGGGGTGAAGGAGACTCAGCTGTAGCAGGATACCGCATTAAGGAAAGGCGATGTAGATACCCTACACCACACTGTCACGCGGGGAATAAAGAAAAATAACACCGGAGACGGAATAATGCAGAAGAAAAGGAAAAGGATCACATAGAAACACAACATCAATAAAGGGAAAACAACAACAACAACAGCGGCAACAACAAAGTATATAAATTACAATCTAGCACCCAGGCGTCTGTTGTGGCGTGTTGGCACGGGCGAGGCTTCTCTGGGGTGAAGGGGATTTAAGTTTACGGAGCAAAAAAGGATTTAAGTTTACGGAGCAAAAAAGGATTTAAGGAACGAAAGAGGATTTAAGTTTGCGGAGCAAGAAAGGATTTAAGTTTACGGAGCAAAAAAGGATTTAAGGAACGAAAGAGGATTTAAGTTTACGGAGCAAAAAAGGATTTAAGGAACGAAAGAGGATTTAAGTTTGTGGAACAAAGAAGGGATTTAAGCTTAAGGAACAAAAAAGGATGTAAGTTTAAGGAACAAAATAAAGGATTTAAGTTTCAGGATCAAAGAAAGGATTTAAGTTTACGGAGCAAAAAAGGATTTAAAGAACAAAAAAGGAATCAACTTTTATGAGTAAGGAAAGGACAAGTTTTTGCGTTGCGTTAATTTTATCGGCGGAGGAATCTTATCTCTGGAATCCGTGAACGAACTTTTGAGCTTTGCGTGTCGGCTCAACGCGTGTGTGATCGATGCTGTGTTCTTTTTGTCTCCAGAGGAAGTGAACAATATTTCCTTCACCATCCTCCCGCTTGTCTGTCAGTTTGTCTTTTAACAAAATATCTCATAAATAGATTCACATCCAGAATTATTACAGGCCGTCCAAACGAAGTCTCCCTCTGATCCTGGGCTGCGTTTGTCAGGCCTCTTCTGACTGGCGGCCTCTCTGTGCATCACACGTGCCCTCGTGCTGCGTGTTGCTGTTTTATATGTCTAACCCGGCGGCCGGAAAATGGGTGCCAAGGGAAACCCGAGGAAGGTAAACTGTGCTGACCGGATGTCACCCTGGCTTGTTTGACTTACCCCAGCCCAGCCTGCCTTGCCCGCCACGGGCTCCAGGGGTAATGAATCGAGGATGAGCTCCGAGGCCACGCGCAGCCATTGTGTAGGGTCCCATTATATACCTGTGTGTGTGTGTGTCTGTGTGTGTGTGTGTGTGTGTGTGTGTGTGTGTGTGTCTTTGGCGCAGCTCCCACTATTCCGTTTCCATGGATCCGTAGACCGTCAGTGACGTCATCGACAAGGAGGACGGTGAGAACTGGCTCGCCTGGGCCCTCGCGCGGAGCTCCGTCGGCCCGTCTAGAGATGAATCCAAGCTAGCGGGTTCCTACTATTCCGTTTTGACGGATCCTCGACGTTAATGACGTCAAAATGACGTCAGCGAAACAGTGGCCGCTCGGCACGGATGATCCACTCCGTCAAAACATATGGACAGCATTAACAAAAACGACGTCTTGTATATGCTATTTTGTAGCTAAGTATTTTTATTTCATATTTTCATGATATGTAGAATATTCAACGGCACTCGACTGGCACCACCGCCCCTACCCCGGATCCAAAAGTTAATTTGAGTTCATCTGTGGACGGGCTCCGCGCGGGGCCAAGCATACTCATATTCGCCAAGTCTGGAACACCTCGTCTCCACGGGAAATTAGGACCAATCACAGCTCGCGCTCAGCCAGGCCACGTATTGCCAGCTCGTGACGTCATTACTTACCCTTTATTTACACAGTTTTATCATATATATGTTAATTATTTTGTGAGAACACACATATTTTAAACAGTTGAGATGTTTATACTGATGTTACTGATGTCTGACACATTATAGCACAGAGCTGGAACACATAAGTGATAACTGTGACGAGCCACCCACCCAAAAACACACACACACACACACACACACACACACACACACACACACACACACACACACACACACACACACACACACACACACACACACACACACACACACACACACACACACACACACACACACACACACACACACACACACACACACACACACACACACACACACACACACACACACACACACACACACACACACACACACACACACACACACACACACACAAACACACACACACACACACACACACACACACACACACACACACACACACACACACACACACACACACACACACACACACACACACACACACACACACACACACACACACACACATTTGGCAAGAAATAAATACAAACACACACACACACACACACACACACACACACACACACACACACACACACACACACACACACACACACACACACACACACACACACAGTCTGGGGTCTACTTACTGCCATAAGGAAAATGTTAGTTTTCAGTAGAGGCGCATAAGAACAAACTCTCAATTACAGTAGACAGAGGGAGTGCAAATTTAGGTAAGGAGTTGGTAATAAGCTTTGTTTACTTTCCCTCCTCACACTCAAGATATGGCACTGAAGAGCACTTTGATGAGATGGACAATTATTTGATAACTTATTCCAGTGATGACTATATGCATGTACTGTGTGGTGATTTTAATGATCATACTCACTATGTTCCCTCTGGTGCTGTGGATGTGATGGTGACTGCTGCCAAAATCCCCACATAAGTGTAACTGATTATGGTATAACTAAGACCAGGGCAAACCAAGATCTGACCCTAGACAGGAACTTTATGACAGGAAACTGGTTGAAATTTGTAAAAATCATCAAGTGTTTATATTTAATGGAATGAGGGGAAGACTGGTATTTGCAAGCCTACAACTGCATATATATATATATATATATATATATATATATATATATATATATATATATATATATATATATATATATATATATATATATATATATATATATATATATATATATATATATATATATATATATATATATATTATAGTTAGACACCTCTCCTCCTGAAACTGACCTATCTTTCGGCCACCTCTTTGGATTCTTTTTAGAGCAGCGAGTAGCGGGCTTTTTTTTATTAATGTTTACTTTTTTGTGCCCTTGAACTGTCTCCTTTGCTGTAAAAAAAAAATGTGGTGGTTTTAGAGTATTGGATTATGATTTGCTATTGTCTGATGTACACTGTGGATTACACGTAAAGGTGAAATTTATGGGACCAAGTAATGTACCCGCTAGCGAGTGATGACAACATTGATAATAATGAAGTGAATATTCTAAATGATCACGATAATATGGATAATGAACTCTCACCATTACTTAATGACCCTATAACCAACGAAGAATTTGCAAGAAATATTTAAAAATAAAAAAAACAATAAATCCCCAGCATCTGACAAGATATTAAATGAATGCATTAAAAGTACTCAGCATATTTTGTCCCCCTATTTGTTGAGCTGTTTAATAAGATACTTGATACTGCCATCTGAGTGGCTGGTTGGGGCAATAGTGCCGCTTTATAAGAATAAGGGTGACACTCAGCATGTTAACAACTACCGGGGGATCACTTTGCTTAGTTGAATGGGGAAGCTGCTTACCTCAATACTTAACGAGAAACTCATTGAATACTCAAATACTAAGTTTACTATTAATGAAACACAAGCAGGTTTTAGGCATGAGTTCTCTACACTGGATCATATATTTTTGCTTAAATGTATAATTGATTTGTTCAACTGGAGGAAAAGGAAGCTGTTTGTGGACTACAAGAAAGCTTTTGATATGATGTGGCGTGAAGGTTTGTGGTATAAGTTGGTGAAGGAAAAGGTGCAAGGGAAAATATTTAATGTAATCAGAAACATGTATGACAACATCAGGTCTTGTGTCATGCTGAACCAACAGACATCAGACACCTTTGTATGTAATGCAGGGTAAGGCAGGGAGAAAAACTGTCACCATTGCTGTTCGCTTTTTATATTAATGATATTGGAAGTAAATTGAATTGTAATTATTAGATTTTGGTGATGATTTCTTAAATTCATACCTAAAACTCCTGGTATTAATGTATGCAGATGATACAATTATTGTGTGATAGTGAGGAGGGAATGCAACAAGCCTTGACGGCTTTTAATTTGTACTGTAATCAGTGGAAACTACAACTTAACAGCAACAAAACAAAAATAGTCATGTTTAGTAGGGGAAGAGCCAACATTGATAACTACAAATTTGAGTTTGGAGGTGAAAACATTGAAGTAGTGGAAGACTATAAGTATCTTGGTGTGTTATTTAAGCAAGCTGGAGCTTA